>NC_053492.1:156981395-157223895 GCF_905171775.1 Rana temporaria
CTGTCAGGAGTCCAGAAAGGCATTGACCTTTTATACACCCACACTAATTACAAGCAAACAGATCACAGGTGAGGATGGCTACCTTTAATAGCCATTCAAACCCCTTTGTGTCAACTTGTGTGCATGTTATCGTGCCAAAATCACCATGGTATGTAAACTTTTGATCAGGGTCATTTAGGTAGTTTCTGTTGCCATTATGATTTAAAAAGAGTAAACACAGTTGATTCATAATACATGGCTTCAGCCAAACACTAACCACAAGTGAAAGAAATTGTCAGGGCTGGGCTCAGCCCTTCCATCTCTGTGCTGGCAGCTCAGCTGTCAGCTAATTGCCAGCTAATTTAAGTATATGTAGACCCAAGTACATGTAGGTTTATATTTTGTTGTCTGTTTACGCATGGGGAGATATGTATTCACTTTCTGTCCCAGAACTGAAAAAGGAAATTAAAGGAAATCTGCCAAAGTGAGGGGCATTTCACTTTTAGATGGGTCCTCCCGGAATTCTGGTGACCACTTTAAAATTTTGTCTTTCCTCTCACTTTCTCTTTAGAAGATGACAGTGGTCAATAGTACAAACGGAGGGATATGTTTTCTCAGTATGGGCCCAGACCACAGTTAGATTTTAAGAGAAGGTCTAATCCTTTCTTAAAACTAAAAAAAACTGTGTTTACCTTTACATTGACTTTACCCTTTTATATGATGATCTTGAAATCTTTGGTTTTTGAATATAGGTCCACTTTAAGAGAGTTACTGTTCTTTGAAATTTCTCTGTCTGTATTTTTCAATACTTTGTATTTACTAGCCTGAAGCATTTGCTCTTTTGTATGAACTTCTTTTCAAGCTGTACTACAAGCCCCTGTCAAATTAATATAACAAACTATAGCTTTAACACTACATAAATATGTAAAATGCTAAAAAAGTGCAGGGGTTCTTATCATAATAAGAGTGCCACTTCCCTCAGCCTGCTGATACCCTGCTGGATGCCAGAACAAGAGGGCAGAAACAGCTCCGTGCCATCAAGTCACTAGCAGTGACTCAGGCAACAGTGTTCCATTTTCTAATGGCGAGAACAGTTCCCTCTTGATAGAAGAAATGACTACCTGGGTCTGGCTGGAGAGGAATAAATTGCCCCCTGTAGTTCGGTAATGAGTGGTTGAAGAAACATGGGTCCAGCCTGAGGTGGGCAGAAATGTCACTGTGGTAAGTTTTATCTATTCTTTGTATCTTGCATACTTGTGCAGTATTACCAGAATTATTGATAATTCAACTCAATATGTATTGTAATTAAATGTAACTTTGTTTTCACATATGTTTGGCTCCCTGTTATATTTTATAATTTTTTTTATACAAAAGAACTGTGTAAATCTCTGATAATAAGGCATCAGCAGCTTTTTATTTTTGTAACTGACAGGAGATCGGCAGCTGTCTCTGTTGAGAAATTTAAATGGAAATACCCTAAGGCATAGAAGTCAAATAGAATATCGGTCCTACTTTTGCATCCATTTTAAATGTTTTGTGGTTTCCCACTTAATGCATGTGTTCAGGATGCCTGCCGCTTACAGGAGTCATGCTTGATCTAGGCATGTTTGACATTTTTAAAATGGCAGATGAAAGTCTTGCTCATTCTGTATACCAGCCTCACTGTGGAATGTTTCAGCTTTGCTGACAAGCTGTCATGTGAATTTTTTTCGTCTTAAGTGCCGTCAACAAGGTTAAAAACGTCACCTGTCACGTGTAATAAGTGTGCAGTACATCTGTACTCATCTGCTGGCAATACGTCCTTTTATTCCATTGAATTCCCAATAAACAAAGCTAGTGTGGTGTTCAACATGTATCAGGTTTATTTGTATTTGGTCTCATGAGATTCATGTGATTGTTTTAGCAAACTAAAGAGACCAGTTATCCAGATAATTAAAATCTTCAAAATAACATTTATATTTATAGTGTAAAAAATGTTTCTTTACCATATCTTCAAGTATATGTTTTTTTATTTTATTGCATTTTTATATTTGCAATGTAACGGTAAAATCAGTTTCATGTAATGCTTTAAGATTTAAAAGGTAGTTGAAATGTAGCTTTACACTATATCGTTATTAGAATTGAGCCCATATAAATCACTGCACATAACCAAACTCTGAAAACAGCTTGTGAAGCGCAAATTCCAGTAGCTCACAAACTCTTTATTGTGCTAGTTGTACAAATGTTATACCCTTTTTTGTATTATGTATACATTGACATTCATTAAAAAAAAAAGCTCAGAAACTAAAATGAAATTGGTAAAACATAACAGATTTATATGTCATTGACTATATATAAATATAGCTTTTGTTATTTCTCTAATGCATAACCTTAAATTATATATAACCCTGCATTAACAAATGCAGGAAAAAATTCCCTGTTATTTCCACCGGAAATCCAATGAGCTCTTAATGCGGTTGTAAACCTAATCACACTACTTTTACCTACAGGTAAGCCTATAATAAGGCTTACCTCTAGGTACTGTAAATATCTCCTAAACCTGCGTGGTTTAGGAGATTTTTAACATATACGCTTGTGCACTAAAGAAAGGGCACGATTGTGCCATTTCTATAGGGCTCGTGCCGTGACTGGCGGCTCCCACGCGCATTCGTGGTAGTGACCTCACGCGACTCTGACCAGTCACAGAGCTGGAGTCTACGGCCCTGGAAGAAAGAGGAGTGAAGATGGCTGTGGCCACCAGCAGGGCAGCACAGGCTTCGTATGCAGGCAAGTGGCACATATTGGGCTAGTATGCGATGCATACTAGCCCATTATGCTTTTACTTTGCTGGGGAAAAAAGAGGAAGTAAAACCCATCAGAGTTTACCTCCTCTTTAACTTCTTGTGTACTCTGCCTGTGCTGCACAGTTATTAGTTGTCATTATTCTGAGTTTTCTATGTGGAACAAAGCTGTTTTTTTATATATACAGTATGATCGATGAGTAAGTGTTGTCACCCAAGGGCAGAAAGTGTGTTATTGGCATGATCAGCTGGCAGAAAAAAGCTGATAAACGTTTATGCCACAGACTGTTTGACCCTTAGTGGAAGGTTTTGGATACACAATGATAGTTAAGTAATAGTATGGTGGGTCAAAAGTGATAAATAAGCCATTCCTCAAAATCATTGTAAATAATAATGCTCTTTTTAAAACGCAAGGTATTTACATCACTTCCAACCCAGAGTGGCAAAACAAGTGGTTCAGAATTGGTTCACGCTAGTGCGATGCAAGTTTGATGCTATTTTCAGCACGACTTGGATGCGACATTAGATGTGGTTAGCATATTCTGTGGAGCCAAATCACACAGGAAACTTACCCAAAATGGCACCGCAATGATGTGAATCGGTACCACTGAAAATGATGTGATTTCCCTTGTCATGACATTCTATACAGCTCAAGTCACATCAGTGTGAACCAGCACTTGGTTCTGATTTTAATATAAGGGGTAGAACTTTGCAGATAATGCCTTTCATGCCCTTATCACATCAAAGCATCTGGAAACACCTTTTATAGCACAGATAGTTATTTTTTTTCAAAATTGTCTGTAGCTGTTTCTTTCTGAAATGGGGTTTGGTGGTTACCCAACTAGAACAGATAGGTCAGCAATTGGTGAGTTGAACAAAACACCTTTAAAGCACGTAATACAATCATATAAAACCCCAAATCCCACATGAGCCTGTAAACTCCATGTAGATGGTGTTCTTGATTGGAATTGTACCTACTGTATATACTCGAGTATAAGCCGACCCGAATATAAGCCAAGGCACCTAATTTTACCACAAAAAACTGGGAAAACGTATTGACTTGAGTATAAGTTTAGGGTGTCCATCTGCATGCCTCACTGTGCCTCACTGTGTCCATGTGCATGCCTCACTGTGCCCATGCCTCACTGTGCCCATGCCTCACTGTGCCCATGCCTCACTGTGCCCATGACTAGACTGACATTTAACATGCGAGTCTATGGAAGGGGTGCCCGGCTTTGAAAAATTGGTGCTCCCCAGCTGTAGGTCCCTCAGACAACAACCTTTGCACACTTGTAGAGGAGAAATAGGGATACATGTGTGCCAAGTCCTGGGTCCAGGGGACCTACGACCGGCCGGTACCGGGTCCCCAAAGTTACCAGAGAAATTACCGTTTAACATGGGAGTCAATTGAAGGGGTGCCCGGCTGTAGGTCCTATGGACAACAAACTTTGCCTACTTGTAGAGGAAGAGTGGGGCTACATGTGTGCCAAGTTTGGGGTCCAGAGGACCTACGGCCGGCTGGTAGCAGGTCCCCAAAATCCAGGAGATCAGGCGCAAAAAGGTGACTCGAGTATAAGCCGATGGGGGCATTTTCGGCCCAAAAAAATTGCTGGAAAAACTCGGCTAATGCCCTGTACACACGATCGGTTCATCCGATAAAAACAGTCTGATGGATTTTTTCATCAGATATCCGATGGAGCTGACTTTCATCAGTCGTGCATACACACCATCAGTTAAAAATCTGTTTGTGTCAGAACGCGGTGACGTAAAACAATATAACGTGCTGAGAAAAATGAAGTTCAATGCTTCCGAGCATGCGTCGACTTGATTCTGAGCATGCATGGATATTTAACCGATGGACTTGCCCACAGACGATCGTTTTTTTCTATCAGTTTTTTAACCATCAGATAATTTTAAAACAAGTTCCTAGTTTTTTCACCGATGGATAAAACCGATGGGGCCCACACACGATCGGTTCGTCTGATGAAAACGGTCCATCAGACCGTTTTCATCAGACGAACCGATCGTGTGTACGCGGAATTATACTCGAGTATATACGGTAGTTACTTTTTGTTACAGGTTTTTCTATTGTCAGTCCCATTATAAACATGCAAATAGCATTTAAAATATATTTTAAGGCAAAACTTTAACTTTTTTTTTTATTATTTTTTTATACAGTAGAGAAAGAATTCTCTGTGTCTCATTAGAGAGATTTTTCTTATACCTTCTGACCTGAAGACTCAAAAGGAAGTGAAAAGGATAGGTTTCCAATGTGAAGAGAATCCCATCCAGTTATGGGAAAAACGTGTCCCCATTAGATTTACCCCCTTTTTTCCTGGCCTGGTGACGGCTCAGAGTTTTCAAATTACCCTCCCTTTCATTCTGGTGAAACTGATCAGCAACAATAACCACTTGACCTTGGAAAAAAATATATATAAAAAAAAAAACGTTGTTTACTTTCTGCTATAAAAAGAAACTAATAAAAAAATCTGAAAAAATATTGAATTTCTTCATAAATTTAGGCCAATGTGTATTCTTCTACATATTTTTGGTAAAAAATCCCAATAAGCGTATATTGATTTTGCGCAAAAGTTACAGTGGATTTAAAAAGTCTACACACCCCTGTTAAAATGTCAGGTTACTGTGATGTAAAAAAAATTAGGCAAAGATTAAAAAATTTCAGAACGTTTTCCACCTTTAGGCCCCTTTCACACGGACGGCTGTTTTGCCGCAGTTAAAAGCACTACAAATGTTTTGTGAAATTCAAGGCTCCTGGCGCTGCGATTAGCTGCATATGCACATTGCGATTACATGCATTTACGTGTGTTTAATTGCGGCCATGTTTAGCTGCGGTATTTATTTCCATAGCAACCCTTTTATTATTATTATTATTATTATTATTTTTTGGTCCCTTGAATTCTACCCATGATGCATTTCGGTCCTCTGCATTTCAAAACATCTATTTCCTGTCACCATGTATGCTCCAAAAAGCATGTGGGAAAATGTGTTATGGCTTGATGAAACCAAGGTTGAACTTTTTGGCCAGAATTTCAAAAGATATGTTTGGCACAAAAACAACACTGCACATCACCAAAAGAACACCATACCTACAGTGAGCAATGGTGGTGGCTGCATCATGCTTTGGGGCGGTTTTTCTTCAGCTGGAACAGGGGCCTTAGAGGGAATTATAAACCGTTCCAAATATCAGTCAATATTGGCACAAAACCTTCAGCTTTCTACTAGAAAGCTTGCCGTGTCCATCTGAAGGGCTCCTTTGCTGTGCCTTCATATCTGCATGCCGGTGGGACCTTACTACCTGCCACAAGCAAGGGCTGTTACACTTCCCTCTATCACTTCCCTCTATCACTTCCCTCTATCAACCTGGGATTCTACAGCCATCCACTGGGAGTTGTGATAGTTCTCTTCATGGAACATCTACATGCTTACGGACTGATGTTATCCCCTCCTCATCTGGATTCAGCAGTGGTATCGTTGTACACATTTTTATCCAAGTATCATACTTAGCTACATGTTTTTATGACTGCTTTTTCTACCGTTTGGTATTACTCGCACCATTTTTAGAGTTTATGTAGCTACATCGATTTTATCTCCAGTGCAATATTTATTTTGTTACCTACTTGAAGACTATACAAGTTTTAATGCTATTCCCATCGAGCGCTGCCTTTGTGTGTTTTTTTGTATCCTGCTATCTATTTTACCAGTGGTTGGTAGCTGCACTGGGAATCAGCCTGCAAGGAGATCAGCTAAAAGTAGTTGGATCTGTATGTGTGTTATAATAATTCGAAATTAGTCGATTAAAAAAAACGATTAATCGAAGACGAAAATTTAATCAGTAAAAGCCCTATTTTTTTACATCAGAGAAACCTGACATTTTAACAGGGGTGTGTAGACTTTTTATATCCACTGTAGCATCAACAAAATATGGGACACAAACTTCACCCCTTTCCCCCTGTCAGAACGGTGGTCTGCCTTGTTTACATAGTCGCAGTTCTGTGTCTCTGCATGACACTCGGCGGGTGCCAGAGGACATTCATTACCATGCATCCGCCTATTGGCTTCCGCTGTGTGTAATCACATTGCATTCGCACCCCTTGCCGGAAGTTTTGAATCAGGTGTGTATATATACACATACATATGGTCTAGTACACAGCTGCCACCCTGTAGTCTGCCCTGTCCAGGGCTGACTTAAAGAGAATGTAGACCGCAACAAAAGCTGATGGTGGTTCTAGTTCCTCACCACTCTATCCAAACAAAAAGAAAAACAAGGTTTGTCTTTTGTTATACTTAAGTGCGTCTGCGTGATACTCCTAATAGTATAGCTTATCACATATGTCTTTTTCGCTGGATCTGGCAAGACTAATTCAATGTGAACTTTGCAGCTCCTAAAGGCACCAAGTGCAGGCACACTTCACAAGCAGGAGTCATCTAATCAATATTGTGCTGAGATGAGGTTGGCTCTGGGAGTGTCCACTTAGTGCACAGGCACAGATCATTTTCCCCCAAAAATGTTTTGCAGTTGATTTGTGTATGCATATTCTGAACACCACATCAATGCAGCTAGCTTTATACTGATTAAAACCTTGCTTGCTGTACAATGTAAGGAGAATTTGCCCAGCAGAACAAACAATATTGTACTGCAATTAAAAGCTTGTACAGTTGCTTTGCTGTGACCTGTGTACCATTGCAGTGCACCAGTCATGTCTGTGTGATGATCCCTCCTCAGTGCACGCAGCGCAGGGATGTTCTTTTATGGTTCTCATAAGAATTATGTTGGCAGAAGAGTGACAGGAGTCATTTTACTATGATTTGAATGTGTTTGAAGACACCACAGTGTATATTTATTCTCTCTGACACATTCAGACTGACAACATTCTGTTAGACTGACTTTGGTCATATAATGGCAATGAATCCTTCTCTTTCTTGTCCTGGCTTTTTGTAGTCATGTGTTAGATCTATTTAGCTGCTTTGTTTCACTGTGACAATATTATAACTGCTTATTAGGCGTCAGCATCTCTTCATCAAAGCAGGCATACACACAGATAATTCAATGTAGTTCGATGTAGAATCCCTGTGTGGCTACATTACAACATATTATTCATATAGATGGCGGTAATTAATTATGTTGTTTGTATTGGCTTGTAAATGATCCACTTCTTTTTTTTTTTTTTTTTTTTTACAGATGTTATTGAATGTTTTGAATTATACACTTGCCAGACACTTTAATAGATGCACCTTGCTAGTACCGGATTGGACCCCCTTTTACCTTCAGAACTGCCTTAATTGTTTGTGGCATAGATTCAACAAGGTGTTGGAAAGTATATTAAGAGATTTTGGTCCATGTTGACAGGATCACATCAGGCAGTTGCTGCAGATTTGTCAACTGCACATACATGATGTGAACTTCCCACACATCCCAAAGGTGCTTTATTGGATTGAGATCTAGCGATTGTAGAGGCCATTGGAGTACAGTGAACTCATTGTCATGTTCAGTATTCTGGCTGCCTAGAACAGGAGAAGTCAAACCATGGATTTACCCATGCGCCTGTCTCCACAGGTGCGCCAAAGCTTCAGTTGGTGGTTACCAACAACTTGCAGAAAGGAAGGTAATTTCTCCCAGTCACCTGGAAGGTGGTGTCGACTGATGCCAGCCTGTTGGGCTGGGTAGCAGTATTAGAAGAAGCTTCAGCCCAGGGTACCTGGGCCAAAACCGAGGAGAGCCTGCATATCAAACATACTGGAGATTCGGGGAGTATACTTAGCCCTCAAAACCTGGACACACAGGTTACAGGGCCACCCAGTTCGGATTCAATCCAACAATGCTACTGCAGTAGCTTATATCAATCACCAAGGAGGCACCCGGAGTCAGGATGCTCAGAAAGAGGTGAATCGGATTTTGATATGGCCAGAAAAACATGTTGCTCGTCTTTCTGCAATCTTCATTCCAGGTGTAGAAAACTGGCAAGCGGACTATCTTAGTCGCCAGAAACTGTCACCAGGAGAGTGGTCTCTCCATCACGATGTCTTTCAAGCAATATGCCAGAGATGGGGGACCTCGGATGTAGACCTGCTAGCTTCCAGGCTCAACAGAAAGTTGGACAACTTTGTGTCCAGGACGAGAGATCCGCTGGCCTATGGAACGGATGCTCTGAAAATTCCTTGGAATCAGTTTTCATTGATCTATGCATTCCCCCCGATCCCTTTCTTACAGAGATTACTGTGCAGGATCAAGAAGGAGTGAATACCAGTACTCCTAGTGGCCCCAAATTGGTCCAGGAGGTCTTGGTATGCCAAGATCATTAAAATGGCGGTAGGAAGACCTTTTGGTGCTTCCACTCCGTCACGACCTGCTGTCACAGGGTCCAGTGTTCCACCCTTCCTTACAGAAGCTAAATTTGACGGTCTGGCTACTGAGACCCACATTTTGAAGAAACAAGGGCTTTCAGGTCCAGTTCTTTCTACACTCATTAATGCGAGAAAGCCAGCCTCATCTACTACAGAGTCTGGAAGGTGTATGTTTCTTGGTATAATCCTCTAAAGCAGGGATATGCAATTAGCGGACCTCCAGCTGTTGTCAAACTACAAGTCCCATGAGGCATAGCGAGACTCTGACAGCATTAAGCATGACACCCAGAGGCAGAGGCATGATGGGACTTGTAGTTTGGCAACAGCTGGAGGTCCGCCAATATCATATCCCTGCTCTAAAGTATGTCATAAGTAGGATTATCGCCTTTTGCCAATTAGGAGTGGATATGAACTTGGCCCTGAGTACCATCAAAGGTCAAATATTGGCTCTATCAGTTTTTTTTCAGAGACCATTGGCATCTCATTTCCCTAGTCCGGGCATTCATTCAGGGAGTACTGCGGATAAATCCGCCAGTCAAGTCGCCCTTGTGTCTCTGGGATTTGAACTTAGTATTATTAGTTCTGCAAAAGCAACCTTTTGAACCTGTCTGCCATATTCCTTTGATTCTTTTAAGCAGGAAATAGTTTTTTCTGATTGCTATCTCTACTGCTAGAAGGGTATCGGAGTTAACAGCTCTTGTAAAGAGCCTTATCTAATTAGTCAGAAAGACAAAATTGTACTACGCCCTCATCTTACCTTTCTTCCAAAGCCAACGTGTCGGCGTTTCATTTAAATCAAGACATTGTTTTGCCTTCCTTTTTTCCTGAACTGCGAACAGCGGGGGAGAAGTTATTACACTCTCTAGATGTAGTGAGAGCAGTAAAAGTTTATCTGCAGGCTATGGCTCAGATACGTAAAACAGATGTTTTGTTCAATGTGCCAGATGGTCCCAAGGAGGGCCAGCCGGCATCAAAATCCACCATTGCTAGGTGGATTCGACAAGTAATTGTTTCTCCTTTTTCTGTTTGGCACACTCGACCAAAGCAATAAGTGCTTCATGGGCAGTGCATCACCAGGCTTCGATGGCTCAGATCTGTAAAGCTGCAACCTGGTCTTCAGTCCATACATTTACCAAATTCTATCAAATAGATGTAAGACGACATGGGTTCTGCCTTTGTGCGTAGTGTGCTGCAGACAGCGGTCTAGGGCTTCTTGTCCGTTGGCAGCCTGATTGATCTGCATCTCCCACCCTTCATATTGATCATTGCTCTGGGACGTCCCACTATGTAATGACTAAGGCTCTGTGTCCCGTGGTGTACGATAAAGAAAGTAGGATTTTTAATAACTGCTTACCTGTAAAATCCTTTTCATTGCGTAAACCACGGAACACAGAGGTCCCCCCCTTCTATGGGATCCTTACCGCTTTGCTACAAAAACAAAGGTACTTCTTGTATGGGAGGGGTTATATGGAGGGGAACTTGTTCTCATTGGTTGTGCCAGTGTCCAATCACCTCTGGTGACCATACAACCCACTATGTAATGACTAAGGATCTGTGTCCCGTGATGTGCTCAAAGAAAAGGATTTTACAGGGTAAGCTGTTAATAAAAATCCTACTATTCTTTTATAAAATTTACACAGAAAATTCACATGATGTAATCTAAACAAAAAATACAGATTTGTCATAGAGAAAAGGTAAGTACACCTCTACATTTATCATCATTTCAATCTGGTGTTCCAGATTAGGCGCCAGTGATTAGAACATCTGTAGGGAGTATACAGGAGGAACTCGTCTTACTAAAACCTCAGACATCTAGGGTCTGTAGTTCTCTTTGCTATTGAAATGTTGTCATCAAGCCAAGATCAATAAAGCTATCCAAGACCCTCAGAAAGAAAGTTGTGGATTCCAATGAGTCTGGCTAGGGATTTAAAAACATTGCCAAGTGATTTTTAAGTGGTTGTAAACCCACAAAAAAAAACTGCAATACAAAGGCATAATGAGCTAGTATGCGTAGCATACTAGCTCATTATGAAATACTCACCTTAGTTCGAACCCCCCGTAGTGGTCCCCGTACACAGCTCCAGCTGGCGACCTCACTCCCGGAATTACATCCAGAGCTGCGATTGGCTGGAGCCATAATGACGTCACTCCCATGCATGCGCGCAGGAGCCCCCAGTAACAAAGCCATTGCTTCAGTGCGCATGTACAGATGAGGTCGGCACATTCTGATACAGGCGATATCTCCTAAACCCTGCAGGTTTAGGAGATATCCGGGGTAGCTACAGGTAAGCCTTATTATAGGCTTACTTATAGTAAAAAGTGGTCTCTTAAGGGTTTACAACCACTTTAAACCATTAATTTCACTATAACACTACAGTATAAATAAAATAATCTACAAGTTGTTTTAATGCTTAAAGAAGTCTCCAAGAACCCCAAAATTAATTACAGGCTGTTCAGGTAGTTCTTGCAACTATTGATGTCAGTGCATCATCTACAATCAGAAAGAGATTGAACCAATTCAACCTGTATGAGAGGTGTGTTAAGAAAAATTATAATTTTTCCATTGAACAAGCCTTCTTGAACAATGTGCTTCTTAAGTCAAAGATAGAATTTTTTGGTCCCAGGAATAGTAGCCCTGCTTTCTGCAAACTGAAGACAGTATTTCAGGAGAACGACTTCATAACTGTGGAGCATGGTGGTGAAAATAGTTTCCACAGTTCAATGATTCCCTTTAAACTGCTTCATTGTAGCTTTAGGAGTGTGCTTGGGGTCATTTACCTGCTGGAATGTGAACCTCCATCCCAGTCTCAAATCTCTGGCAGACAAACCGATTTTCTTCAAACATTTCCCTGTATGTGGTGCCATCCTTCCTTTCAATTCTGAACAGTTTTCGGTCACTACACAGGAAAAGCAGGCCCACAGCATTGTGCTGCCACCACCACACTTTACTAATAGGGATGGTGTTCTCAGGGCAATGAGAAGTGTTGGATTTGTGCGACTTTTTGTTCAATGTCAGCTTCATCTGACAAATAATTTTCTTCCATGTGTTTGGGAAGTGTAGCACATGCTATTTGTTGAACGCCAAAGATGTATGCTTTTTTCTTTTCTTTTGCCCACTCTACATAAAGTCCTGATATGTGGAGTATGCAGCCTAAAGTGGTCCTGTGGACAGATACTCTACTCCTACCTTTGCTATGGATCTTTGCAGCTCCTTCAGTGTTATCTTGGTGTTGTGATGGAGGACTGTGTGAATGCTTTGTATGTTTGTGTTTTTTTTTTTTCAACATCATAAGGCATTTTAATATGTTAATATGTACCTTTATAAATATTTTATGAGATAGAGATTATATATATATATATATATATATATATATATATATATATACAGTATCCTTCAAAAGTGAGTACACCCCTCACATTTTTGTAAATATTTTATTCTAACTTTTCATTTGACAACACTGAAGAAATTAAACTTTGCTACAGTGTAAAGTAGTGAGTATACAGCTTGTATAACAGTGTAAATTTGCTGTCCCCTCAAAATAACTCCACACACAGCAATTATTGTCTAACCCATTGGTAAGAAAAGTGAAAATGTCCAAATTGGGCCCAATTAGCCATTTTCCCTCCCAGATGTTCTGTGACTCGTTAGTGTTAAAAGGTCTCAGGAGTGAATGGGGAGCAGGCGTGTTAAATTTGATGTTATCACGCTCGTTCTCTCATACTAGTCACTGGAAGTTTAACATGGCACCTCATGGCAAAGAACTCTGAGGATCTGAAAAAAATAATTTCTCAACATAAAGATGGCCTAGTCTATAAGAAGATTGCCAAGACCCTGAAACTGAGCTGCAGCACGGTGGCCAAGACCATACTTCGGTTTCAACAGGACAGGTTCCACTCAGAACAGGCCTTGCTATGGTCGACCAAAGAAGTAGTGTGCCAATGCTCAGCGTCATATCCAGAGGTTGTCTTTGGGAAAAAGATGTATAAGTGCTGCCAGCATTGCTGCAGAGGTTGAAGGGGTGGGGGGGTCAGCCTGTCAGTGCTCAGACCATACTCCTCATACTGCACCAAATTGGTCTGCATGGCTGTCGTCCCAGAAGGAAACCTCTTCAAAAGGTGATGCACAAGAAAACCCGCAAACAGTTTGCTGAAGACAAGCATACTAAGGCCATGGGCTACTAAAACCATGCCCTGTGGGCTGGTGAGACCAAGATAAACGTATTTGGTTCCGATGGTGTCAGGCGTGTGGGCTGGCAACGAGGTGGAGAGTACAAAGACAAATGTGTCTTGCCTACAGTCAAGCATGGTGGTGGGAGTGTCATGGTCTGGAGCTGCAAGAGTGCTGCCGGTACTGGGGAGCTACAGTTCATTGAGGGAACCATGAATACTCTGAGGATGATTCCCTCCCTTCGGAAACTGGGCAGCAAGGCAGTATTCCAACATAACGACCCCAAACACACCTCCAAGACAACCACTAGAGGTGACGGACTGGTTAAGCATGTAGCCAGATCTAAGCCCTATTGAGCATCTGTGGGACATCAACAAATGGAAGGTGGAAGAGTGCAAGGTCTTTAACATCCACCAGCTCCTTGTTGTAGTCATGGAGGAGTGGAAGAGGACTCCAGTGGCAACCTGTGAAGCTCTGGTATACTCCATGCC
This sequence comes from Rana temporaria, assembly GCF_905171775.1. Classification (NCBI taxonomy): domain Eukaryota; kingdom Metazoa; phylum Chordata; class Amphibia; order Anura; family Ranidae; genus Rana; species Rana temporaria. The sequence continues at coordinate 156,995,177 of NC_053492.1, forward strand.
CAAGAGGGTTGTAAACCCTTTGTGTTATTTCACCTTAATGCATCCTTACTTACCTGAGCCTCTTCATTCACTCGGCGGAGATGCGCTCTCCCTCTCTGCACGGAATCCCGGCTCTTGATTGGTTAAATTGATAACAGCACAGCCTGTGATGCAGGGGTGGGGCCGAGTCTGGCATTCGTGTCTATGGACGAAAATGCTGAACTCGGGAGCACAACCGCAAGGTAACCCCTGGGAGAGCACTTCTCCTAGGGGATTATCTGATATGAGGAAAAGCTGCGAGAGCCGCCAAGGGAGCCCAGAAGTCGAGGATTGGGGCCACTCTGTGCAAACCGAGCTGCACAGTGGAGGTAAGTATGACATGTTTGTTATTAAAAAAAAAAAATGAAGCCTTACAATCACTTTAAGGCAGTGCTTGAAAATAATGGTGGCCACACAAAATATTGATACTTTGGGCCCAATTTGGACATTTTCACTTAGGGGTGTACTTTGTTGCCAGTAAGGATGAGTTCTGGCGTGTTCGCAGAGTACACGTGCAGAGCCCGCCAGGAAGTCGGCACCACGCTAATCACAGGCAGGGAGACTTTTCCCGATCGCTGCAACCGAGCATCGGGACAATGTCTCCCTGCCTGTGATTAGCGCGGTGCAGACTTCCTGGCGGGCTCTGCACGTGGACTGTGCGAACACACTGGAGCTCATTAGTTGCCAGCGGTTTAGGCATTATTGGCTGTGTTGAGTCACTTTGAGGGGACAGCAAATATGCACTGTTATACAAGCTGTACACTCACTACTTTACATTGTAGCAAAGTGTAATTTCTTCAGTGTTGTCACATGAAAAGGTATAATAAAATATTTACAAAAATATGAGGGGTGTACTCACTTTTGTGAGATACTGTACATAGTCCTTTTATTCTTTGTTGTCCTCTACTGCCCCCTACTGATGCCAGCTCAGTGAAAAACACATTTTAAAATATAACCCTATTAAAATTAAATTTGATCTGTGCTAAAGTATTGATTTTTTTTCTTTTTAATTGCACTGTTGTACATTTGCGTTTGGGAGTCAACTGCTATTTTCTGTAATAAGTGCAAAAACATGCATTGCTTTTTTCTACAAGTCAGTTTCACTAAGCTTCTATATATTTTCACTTAAAATAACTATTGGAAATTTCCCCCCCCCCCCCCCCACCCATGATTTTGCATGCCCTCTGGATTACTAGTACTAGTACTGACCACAGAATCTTTGGCACATCCATTCTACCTGTTTGGTGTGCATGTTTTGCTGGGAAAATCTATTGTGTCCCGTGCAGCTCATTATCTGCTATAAGTGAAGCCCAGTGTAATCTAATATGGCAGCACATTGAAGTGAAATATGTCAGCTCATTTAGCAGCCTTTTGAGAGACATGTCAAGTACATAATAAAAGGAACTAATTATTAAATCATTTAAAAGAAGGGGGAAAGGGACTCGTTTCCTTGCTGTTTAACAGATTTTACCCAACCATAAAAAGGCATGTTTTATTTTCCAATTTAACAGACGATTGGTGGTGGTTGCTATTTTTGCTTACGTACTCAAATTTATTTGCTTTCGTACAATGTCATAAAAGTTCCTTAATTGCGTGACCATCACATAATTCCTAACTCAAAGAGATTTTTTTTCCCCCCTCTTCCCATTTTTTTTTTTTTTTATCCAGAGTTTTCAGAATATTCAGCATGTCGCAGCTGTTCATGAATAATGTCCATTTAAAGCGCCTGGCATAGAATGCTGGTGTGTTGGCGAGATGAATTAAATGTTTGGGGGATCTGACAGGCAGCACGCTGCTTTGTGATCATTCCAAAGTTCTAATAATCTCCCTCACCTTCTTTGCCTGCAACTAATGAAAGAGAATAGGTGATTGCACCTCCGGCTATGTTCTTCGCCTAATGACTTCTCCAAAGGCAGATTTATGAAGAAAAAATTAACTTTGAATGAGGATTGAATTGGTCCTGACAGTCTGATAGACTGTGACACAGATTCTATGGCAAAACAGACGTAGCCCTAATTGATTATCAATATTTTAAGCAAAGTGATGAAAATAAGCATTAAGTGATGAGAAAGGCAGTCTTAATACAGTAGGCAGCAACCAGGACGGCAAGAGTCTGCGGGGAGGCTGGCCCTGATTGCAGTTACCGAGTTTTATCTGTCAATTTCTCTTCTTTAATTTTTTTTATTTTTTTTACCTTTTTTGTGTCCCAACATTGTCCCTTTTCAGCTGCCTTTTTTCTTTTATAGCTCTATGACTAGCATGTTAATATTCTTGTGAGAGGGTCTATGCGGCACTTTCTCTGGAGATGTTTGTTTAATATTTAACCTATTTAGATAGCGCTTTGTTTTTTATACCATTTTTACTACAAAAAAGGGGCCTATTTTTTCAATGCTTTATTCAGCATCAAGTTCCTAAACGTTGGTTTTTTTTTTTTTTATTACATGGCAGTCAAGCTGCCTTTCCCAGCCTTCCTCCAGTTTCATAATTACAAGATAATGTAGAGATGGATGTTTGTAATTAGAACACCTAATAACAAAAATGTGTTTTGTTTTTTTAATTTCCCAGCCTGGGAAGCGAAAAGTGCAATCACAGCATAGATATCCACTAGAAACTCAGCAGGTGTCAATTAAAAGCAACATTAATCTGTCCTGATTTTACAGTGTTAGATTTGGTTGGTTTATGATGCAGGGTGAAAGCAAGAGAGCTGTTAATGCTCTGCAGAACAAGTACACTCCACAGAACATTCTCACAGTATTTACGTCTGTTCAGATATTCTCTTGCACCATGTGTACTGTTATATAGATTTTGCTTTATTTTGTAGCTGTGGATAAATAGATTGTTTATATATATATATATATAATGTGTGTGTGTGTGTTTGTAATGTGCATAGGTGCTTGATTAAGACACATGCAAAAAAAAAAATGAAAAAGTTAGGATTGTGCCTAAAGCTGACAAAAAAAACTCTCATTCAAAATTTTCCTCCCTAGCCTCAGAGAATAACAAACAATTTCTCTTATCACCTTCCAGGACGGCACCCGAGAGATGATGGCTCCTCCCTGCAGGAAACACAATCACATGACAGTTTAAAAAGCCCCACCCTTCCCCTTGCTCCCCAGTATTGATTGTGTTTCTCCGAACACAGCGACACGTTTATTTTTTTTTTTAAGAAAACCTAGAGACCGGGGAGGGTCGAAGGTACCCCTGTGAGACAGGTTTTAGGGAGGCCGGGGAGGGCTGAACTAACCTGTAGGCTTCGGTCCAAACTCACAGGTCGCCCCCTATACACACCAGTGCTCTGAGCTGCGGGGAGGTGAGCCATCACTGAGTGCTGTTGAAACCACCGCCATCGAAAGGGCTGTTCCCGGGTCTTCAAAATTCAAATGCTGCGTTCCAAGCCTCGTTCTGGGAACAGGAACCGCATCACAGGAAGTGGGAGGTTCCCGGCGGCGTAACCCGGAAGTTCCTGTCGGCAACGTGACACAGCGCTGAGCGGTGGGCAGGTCGGCTTGTGGACGACTCGTGTAGGAGTATCGACAGCCAGGACCAAGTCACCCTCCTCATGGAAGAGGACGGAAAGACAGATGCGACCGCTGGCAGATCCAGGTCGGGGGTCGGTAAGTACGAATCCCCCTGGAAAGGGAGGAGGGAAGCAGTGAAGATTTCCCAAACTTTTAGGGAACGACCAGTGCAGGATCTGGCCCTTCTTCTACTCTGCTTTCTCTCCTCCCCAGTACAGCCAGCAGTCTTTGGGGGAAAAAAGACAGAGTAATGTGTGTATACCTCATGTCTTTCAGAATCCCCCAGCGGAGCCCAGGAGGCCTCAGCTCAGTCTCCTGCCGCTACAGGGCATAGTTCCTCTAAGAAATGTGGGAATTGCAGAGAGAAACTCCCCAAATCTTACTCTAAGCCTTTCTGCTACAAATGTATTAATACTTTAGCAGGGAAGGAGGCTGCTGCAATGATGAAGAATTGTCTTGCATCTATGCAAACAGAAATGTTAGCAACAGTAAAAGCTTTCCGGGAGGCAGCTGGTCAGACAGCTCAGACTGGGACAGAGGATCTTACCCCCAGGGAAGGCACTTCCTCACAAGAAAACCCCTTTTCTAGGGGCCCAAGTGCCTTCTTCACATCACCGCAAATTCCCCCTCTGGGGGAGATAGAGGGTGAAGAAAGTGAGGTAGCAAGCTTACCCAGGTCCCGGCACAGCTCAGGAGAGGTAGAAGGGGACCCAATTAGTCAGTCTCAGGAAGACGCACGTCTTAGGAGACACCTCTTTGCCGTGGAAGATCTGGAGGGTCTCCTCCAGGCAATTTACGCCACAGAGGAGATACCAGAGACCCCTAAAGCAGCATCAGCACAGGATAAGGTCTATAGGGGTTTGGGCGACACCCAATCTAAAGTATTTCCCCTACACCAGTCCCTCAAGGAATTAGTCCTACAGGAGTGGAGAGATCCTGAAAGGAGGATTATCAAACAAAAAACCTGGAAAAGAAGGTTTCCCTTCTCCCAGGAAGACGAGGAGGTCTTTTTTAAACTCCCTAGACTTGATGCGGCTTTGTCGCAAGTCACTAAATTGTCTGATCTCTCCTTTGAGGATGCGGGTAACATCAAGGATCTGATGGACCGTAGAGCAGAATCTCTCCTTAGAAAAGCTTGGGAGGCCAACTCGGCAGCACTGAGTCCAGCTCTAGCAGCAGCATGCGTAGCTAGGAACACCGATATATGGGTGGAAACGCTCACCGAGCACATGGCTCAGAATACTGATGCAGAAGAAGTAGTTGAATCACTTACAGTGATAAGGAAAGCGATTGCTTACCTAGCAGATGCAGCAATTGAATCTGCACGAGCATCAGCTAAAACAGCAGCCCTCATTAACTCAGCCAGGAGGGCAGTTTGGATTAAAGCCTGGGAAGGAGATGTAACATCCAAGGGTAAATTATGTGGTATCCCCTTTCAGGGTTCCCTGTTGTTTGGCAAAGACCTAGATGATGTCCTGGCCAGGTCATCAGAAAAAGGCAAAAAATTTCCAGTTAAACCCAAAAAAGAAGTTTTCAAAAAAACTTTTCGAGGCCCCCAGGGGCAGGGTAAACAAAAATCCAAAAAGGAACCTTACAGGCGCTGGAATTTTGGTAAAGGGAATAAGAGGAACAACCTGCTTTTCCCTCCTCCAAAAGCCGGCGACAAGCAATCCAAGTGACGCCGAGATCAAAGTGGGGGGTCGACTGTCCCAATTCCTTCCCCAATGGGAAAAAATTTCGAACAGTCCCTACATTCGCCTAATAATTCAAAAGGGCTATCGTCTAGAATTTCTAACGACACCCCCCTCTATGGTCACGCTTACACATCTTCCCAGGGATGCTCTGAAGAGGTCTGCCCTCTTACAGGGCATAAGGGAGTTAGCAGAACAACTAGTGATAGTGCCGGTACCAAAGGATCAGCAATACCGGGGATTTTATTCCCATGTATTCGTGGTTCGCAAACCCTCTGGAAAATACCGTTTAATAGTGAATCTGAGAAACCTGAACAAGTTTCTGGAATACAAAAAATTCACTATGGAAAGTATTTATTCGGTAAGAAAGAACCTCATGAAGGAAGCCTTCATGGTGACCCTAGACCTCAAAGATGCCTACCTTCACGTGCCAATTCATGTGGTTCACCAGGCATACCTGAGGTTTGCGGTTGTAGTGGAAGGAGAAATCCTCCACTGGCAGTTCAGGGCACTACCCTTTGGGCTAACTTCCAGCCCAAGAATATTCACAAAAATCCTAGCGGAAGCTACGGCATTCCTACACCTACAGGGCATATCCCTTATACCCTATCTGGACGACTTACTGATATCAGGAAAGTCTGCCACTCAGGTCTCGTTGGACACCAACAGGGTAATAGCAGTCCTGGAGGGTCTAGGGTGGATAGTCAACAAAGAAAAATCCTCCCTCAAACCAGAGCAGGTCAAGACCTTCCTGGGATATATAGTGGACACTCGGCAGCAGAAGCTCTTCTTACCAGAAGACAAGGTGTTAAAGCTAGCCTCAGCGGTAGGGGCCTTAAAAAAGAACCCCAGACTCTCCAGAAGAAGTGTTCTGAGAGTCTTAGGCCTTATGTCAGCCAGCATTCCAGCAGTGGTCTGGGCGCAGCTTCATGCCAGGACACTGCATTTCTTCTTCCTGTCCTCATGGGACAAAAAGAGGGAGTCCCTGGACCAGGACATTCTGCTCACCCCCCAGGTTCTGACCTCCCTGGAGTGGTGGACGTTTCACCAAAACCTGAAGGAAGGGCGACCATGGGCACAGTGGAACCCAGTGAAGGTTACCACCGACGCCAGTTCCTGGGGGTGGGGCGCCCACCTGGAAAAGAAAAAAGCTCAGGGGCAATGGGACAGCTCACTAGCTCGCAGGTCATCCAACTACAGGGAACTCAGAGCAGTGGGGGAAGCCCTAATAGCCTTCCAGGAAGACATCAGGGGCAGAGAAGTCCTAGTAAGCTCCGACAATTCCACAGTGGTAGCGTACCTAGGCCACCAGGGAGGGACCAGATCCAGCCCCCTATTAGAATTATCCAAGGAGATCTTGGAATGGGCAGAAGGAAGAGTAGTCTCCATTTCAGCCATACACATAAAGGGGACGAACAATACAGAAGCGGACTTCCTCAGCCGTTACCAGTTGAGGCAGGAGGAATGGGAACTGAACCCAGAGGTCTTTCAAACTTTGGTCCAGCTCTTCGGAAATCCAGAGATAGACCTATTTGCCAACCGACAAAACAGGAAGGTGGGAAGGTACTTCTCGATTTCCAGGGAACCACAGTCGGAGGGTCTGGATGCACTATCCCAGACCTGGGACTTCGGGCTGGCCTATGCTTTTCCGCCGGTGATACTTATCCCGCGAGTTCTCCAAAAACTCAGCAGGTCCCCGGGCCAGATTCTTCTGATAGCACCATGGTGGCCAAGAAGAACTTGGTTCGCAAACCTAAGATCCATGGCGATAAGGGAACCAATAAAACTCCCGTACAGGGCAGATCTCCTCAGGCAGGGCCCAGTACTTCACCCCAAGCCGGAATTTTTTCAACTAGCGGCCTGGTTAGTGAGCGCCAGATCTTAGAACGCAAAGGCTGCTCAGAGAGGGTCATTAGTACTCTCCTCATGAGCAGGAAATCAGTAACTCAAAAGATTTACCTTAAGGTGTGGAAGACCTTCTGTTCCTGGGGTAAGAAAAAACAAGTATCCTTAACTTCTATCCCGGTTATCCTGGACTTCCTCCAGGATGGGGTAGACATGGGACTAAAAGTCAGTACCCTTCGGGTCCAGATAGCGGCCCTCTCGGTCTATCTTGACAAAAGATTGGCCAAAGAGGACCTGATTAGACGTTTCTTGTTGGCCAGGGAAAGAGGGTCTCCAGTCCAGAAACATAGTTGTCCGCCTTGGGACTTAACTAGGGTGTTAGAGGCGTTATCTATACACCCATTCGAACCTCTGGAAGAGGTTTCCCTTAAGTTTCTAACTTTAAAATTGACTTTTTTGTTAGCCATTACTTCGGCCAGGAGGGTAGGGGATTTGCAGGCGCTATCCATGAAAGAACCCTTCCTGAGAGTACAGGCAGATAGGATCACTCTTAGAGCAGACCCCCTGTATTTACCGAAAGTGGCATCCTTATTTAATAGGACGCAAGACATAATATTGCCGTCCTTTTGTTCTGAACCAAAGAACGAGAAAGAAAAGAAATTTCATTTTTTAGACGTAAGAAGGTGTCTTCTTAATTACCTAGAAAGAACTAAGAGTTTTAGGAGATCCAATCACCTATTAGTTCTACATGCTGGGCCCAGGAAGGGACTGCAGGCATCAAAGGGCTCAGTCTCAAGATGGATTAGAGAGGCTATATCCATAGCCTACGTATGCACCGGAGCGACTGCTCCCAGTAAAATCAAGGCTCACTCTACTAGATCCTTGGCAACTTCCTGGGCTGAGAAAGCAGGGGCCTCCTGGGAACAAATCCGCAGCGCGGCTACCTGGTCCAGCCATCACACATTCCTGAAGCACTATCGTGTGGAAATGTTATCACAGCAAGACTTAGCCTTTGGTCGAAAGGTTCTACAAGCTGTGGTCCCACCCTGAAGGTAGGCCTGTGTATACTTGATTATCCTCTCGGGTGCCGTCCTGGAAGGTGATAAGAGAAAACCTACGTTAGGCTTACCGGTAACGGTATTTCTATGAACCTTCCAGGACGGCAGGCCTACTTCCCGCCCTATGTGGAGGGAAAAAGGTAAGTACCTATAAGGACTACGTCCCTTGTGAACCAGTTCAGGATTACTCTATTACATACTGGGGAGCAAGGGGAAGGGTGGGGCTTTTTAAACTGTCATGTGATTGTGTTTCCTGCAGGGAGGAGCCATCATCTCTCGGGTGCCGTCCTGGAAGGTTCATAGAAATACCGTTACCGGTAAGCCTAACGTAGGTTTTTGTGTGCACCAGTTGCCTTTGCAAACCCAGATATTGCCTCATAAAAGTAGTGGTGACCTTATCACGGTGCTGTACACTGTGCAGAGAGGGAGTCCTGTGGGAGGGACTTAAAGCGGAGCGCCAGTCGTTTTTGTGTTTTAAAAAAGTCAGTAGCTACAAAAAGTGTAGCCGCTGACTTTTAATAAACGCATACTCACCTGTCCCAGGATCCAGTGATGTGACCACCTAAACCATCGATTTTTCTCCCTCTCCTCTCACCGGCATTACAACTGTGAACACCCAGATGTGACAGCTTCTGAATGATTATGCAATCTTCTGGGACCTGTGATGTGTCCCAGACCATTGCAGGGAGGGAGGGGGAAAGGAGAACTTCTGCTCATACTACCTAGGTGGTCCGAGCAAAAGTGGAAGCTGGTACCTGTCAAGACTAGGGGCCAGATCCTCAAAAGAGATACGCAGGCGGATCTGCTGTTCCGCCTGCGTATCCCTGTTTCTATCTTTGGAACTGATCCACAAAATCAGTTTCCAAGAGATAGACAGAAGATCCGGCAGGTGTAATAGTTTTACACTGCCGGATCTTAAGATGCAGTACCGCGACCGCCGCTGGGGGCATTCATCGTCGAAATTACGCGTCGGGTATGCTAATGAGGAGTTACGTCGATCCTCAAAGCTTTTTCGCGTTCGCTACGTCGCCGCTACGTTAGTTTCCCATCGCTTAGTTACACTTTTGTAAAGCAGCCCTACTTTTACACAGCAGGTGTACTGCTGTGTAAAGTATGGCCGTCCTTCCCGCGTCGAATTTTTAAATTTTACGTAGATTGCGTAAGCCATACGGAAATACGCTACGCGCCGATCAAAAAATTACATCACGTCGCGCAAAGCACGTCGGGAAATTTGCGTCACAAGCATGCGCAGTACGTCCGGCGCGGGAGCGCGCCTAATCTAAATGGGACTCGCCCCATTAGATTAGGAACGCCTTGCGCCGGACGGATTTGAGTTACACCTCCGCAAATTTCCAGGTAAGTGTGTTGTGGATCGATACCTAACTTAGGAAATTTGCGGCAGTGTAACTTAAATCTGTTAAGTTACGTTGCGCTGCGGGGCTGTGGATCTGGCCCTTGGTACCCGCTTGCCCCCCTCCAAAAAAAATGTGGCAGAGGAGGGGTGGAGGAGTGCTTAAAGTAAATCATCTCTGCTTTGAAAGACCCCACTCACTACAGACTACCTGCAGAAAGTTAAAGGAGAGGGAAAAGTTGAGACCAGTCACCCTGAACAAGGAGAGAGAGCAGCAGTGACTGGTCTTTATTACAGGAAGCTCCTGCACAGAGGCAAACTCTTTTTGACCCAAATAAGCATTATACACACATGCTTCTTGTATTTAGACCGACTTTTATTATCCTGGAGTTCAGCTTTTAACTACTCTTCTTTTATTGCAAACCTATGGGTCAGGCCCAACCTGATTAAAAATGACAGGCTATATTGCTAAATAAGCACATATTTAAAGTTGGAAACACTAATCGCATTCCACTAAAGTGAGCATTTACAGATTTGCCTAAGTACGATAATAAAAATGTGAACCGGCAATCACATAAACATGTGAAAGTCAAAGTAAAATGAACAGTCAGAAAACACACACGTGTACTTACTAAATTACACCTTGGTTTATCTTTAGCAAACAACTGAGCATTTTAAAGTGCCATTTACATGGTGTGATAATGAAACCTCTTGCCACATAAAAAGGAAGTTTGCTTTGTTGCTGTCATTATGACCTGTTTTGTGCAATCATTATTCTAGTAAGCTTGCAAGCAGTTTTAACATTCAACACTGTACTAGTGGAAAAGCTTCGATTGAGCTCTAATAATTAAACTATATCATGTCAGAATCAAGGTATTTATACACATGAGATGTTTCACTGATCATCCTTTTTGAGAGTTCCTATCATATTCAGACATTAATTTGATCGTATAAAAAAATGTGTAACTGCGCCAATCCTGCAACCGAATTATTGTGATGGTGAACCCAATATAGTTATACAAAAAACATATCAATAATGCCATATACCAAATACCCGTGGGAATAGAAAATAAAAAATGTTAAATTAAATTGTGTCTATAAAGGAAAATTCTATAATCCGAAACAAGTCCAGTAATGCAAAGAAAATCCAAGAATGTAAAGAAAGTCCAACGTTGTAGTGCTCCTTGTTGTATAGATAAATAAGTGCCTACTATTCCACCAACACGTGCCACCATCACCAACTTCTGAAATGGGCATTCATCAGAACTAGATTTAAAATACGCCTGTAGTTTTTAGGCAAGTCTCTCCTCTCCTCGGAGCAACTGCGCAATGCACTCCAGACAATCCTTACATAAGGTTCCTGGTTGTTACTGTTTATTAAAAGACAATGGACTAATCATAGCGTAGTATGTCCAAACTAGTTTATTATAAAATATATATGGTCTCACTCACAAGGTTTGGTGCCCCCAGACCGGCACCAAGTCCTTCCAGCAGTGCCGAGCGAAAGACGCTCACCAATGTGTGGTTCCACGTCTCCGTTGCCGTGCAGGTCAACGGCAGGAGGTGACGTATTACATATTACGTCCAATGTGCTACCCAGAAGCCTCTAAGCGTTTCACAATCCACCTTGCGTCGTCAGGAAGCTACAGGCGCCATGTTGGTTTAGGTATTTATACCCTTACTTGATATTTGTTTAGCCAATGGTGATTTTCCAAAACCGGAAACACCTATTCCGCCATTTTCATTATTGGCCACACTTTACCCTATTTATTTTGATGATTTACCAGTGCGTGCTCAGCGTATGTTGTTCTGCCTCATTTGTGGTTCCCTGTAGTCGTTTCACTATCATTGTGTATATATAACTGTCTTTAGCGGGTGCTGCTGGAAAGACCTTACAATTACTAAGATATAGTAATAAAAAAAGTCATTAAAAATCTCATTAAAAATAGTAATAATAATTAGACAAAGGTTCACACCTATTTTCTCCAAAATATGCACACTTTCAACATATTGAAATGTACCTCCTCATACATTTTTTGACTTATATCAAATCTTTCATGTGTGGTACAATGAAATAACCCTTAATACGTTAAATACTATACCATTAAAATACAGCAAAAATAAAAATAAAATAAGATAATAATAGAAAATAAAATTTCCTCAATTTTCCAAAAAACAATTTATATCCACTTCCACGTTCATTCCATTAGGTTTGAGCATATCTAATTTAAAAATCCAATATGTTTCATTACATGATACCTCCCTTAAGTTCACATTCCTCCAGTTTTGATCTATCTTGTCAATAGCATAACATTTCAAATTTTGTGGATCTCTATTATGCATTTGTCTAAAATGTAATGAGACACTGGGGTGTCTGAATCCCTTCTTTATGTTTTTAATATGTTCACCTATTCTCACTGAGAGTTTTCTGGTTGTCCTACCCACGTACTTTAGGCCACAGTCACATTCTAGAACATAAGTGACAAGTAAGTACTACAGCACGTGATTAATGTGTCTATTTTATATTTCAACTTGTTTTTCCTAGTTTGGAATTGGGTGATTTTTCGTGGTCCGTCTGTGAGGCGGCAAGGTTTGCACCTTCCCACATCTATAAAAATCTTTGTGGTCCAAAAACGTCACCATTTTTTGGGGGGGTCAGGCACATTTTTCACAATACCATCCCTAATTCTCCTTGCTCTTCTATAGATAAATTTAGGCTTGGGGGGCCAAATTTTACTCCGTTGTGGGTCACCTAGAATGATGGGCCAATGTTTCCTTACGATTCCTTTAAGTGTCTTATAGTCTGTATTGAATCCCGTTATACATTTTACATCATTCCCCTTTGTTTGTTGCCTAGTTTTTTCCTTTAGTATAATTTCACGATTCATAGCTACTATTTCATCTCTTGTTCTCTCCAGCTTGGTTCTTTCATACCCCTTATCTACAAACCTTTTAATCAATGTATAAGTTTGTGAGTTGTAATCCTCCATTAAGTTACAGTTACGTTTGATTCTGATAAACTGTCCTTTGGGTATAGCCCATTTCCACTGGGGGTGGTGACGACTACTATACGGGATATAACCGTTACGGTCCGTAACCTTAAAATACGTTCTAGTATGCAGTTGCTCACCCTGTTTAAAGATTTTCAAGTCTAAAAACTGCGTTGTATTTTGCTGCACATTGACTGTAAACTTGATTCCATATTATATTATAATAAACTAGTTTGGACATACTACGCTATGATTAGTCCAACCAGGAACCTTATGTGAGGGTTGTCTGGAGTGCATTGGTGGATTGCGCAGTTGCTGCCAGAAGAGGAGAGACTTGCCTAAAAAGGACAGGCATATTTTAAACCTAGTTCTGGTGCCCATTTCAAAAGTTGGTGACACATGTTGGTGGAATAGTAGTCATTTATTTATACAACAATGAGCACTACAACATTGAACTTTCTTTACATTATTGGATTTTCTTTGCATTACTGGACTTGTTTTGGATTATTGAATTTCTCCTTTTATAGACACAATTTAATTTAACATTTTTTATTTTCTATTCTGACGGGTATATGGCATTATTGATACGTTTTTTGTATAACTATATTGGGTTCACCATCACAAAAATCAGGTTGCAGGATTGGAGCAGTAGCACATTTTTTCATATATACTTTTCACACTTTATTATTTGAGGTGTACACGGTACTGCAGCAGATCTTTATCACACAACAAATATAAATATAATTTTTGTGCCAGTGACACTTTACATATTTGATTATATAGCTCAGTTTGTCAACCAGTGGTACCCCAGGGGGACTATTTGCCAAAAATACCAATCAAAATGTGCACTGTAGTGTTTTAAAATGTGAAAACTAATACAGATAAATAGAGGGTACGGACTATCAATGTACTTATGTAATAGAGGTACTAAATCCAGTTCAGCCCTTGCCAGGGTTCCTTTTAATAACAGCCCTTTATAAAGTACACACTTCAGTGACATTAAAAAGTACTAATGTAAGTAATGATGATTGTGTTGGTATAGTCAAATGAAAACTCAGTCATTGCCCAGTTATTCTGAATTGTAAGTGTAGAAAAAAAGCTTTGTATTTTGGATCAAAGCTATTGTTACAATCATGAAATAATCAATACACAATGTATGGGATTAAAACAATATATATATGTAATATTGCGCAAACAAAAATAAGAACGTGAATTAGGCTGCCAACATAACAAAGTGGATGCTTCGTGAACGTGAATATATAAAAATGTAGCGCCAAATGAGGACCCTGGAAGGGATTTCCTCAAAAAAAAAAAAAGTAAATGGTAGGTATTCCACCCCACCGTCTATTGTTATAGTGATCAGAATCAAATGTGAATCAACCTTGCAAGGCTTGACCCAAAGAGATTCCAAAATATCTATACTGTGATAGTTGTGCGCCACGCCGTGTAGCAAGCACACAAACTCAAACAACAAAAAATTGTCAAGTTTGCATCAGGGGCCCATAATATATTGCACTATCTGATGAGGGTGCAAAATCATATGCCCCAAAGCAATATGGTACAACCTTTCCCTGCAAGTGACCAAAATAAAATGGCTAGATGCCAGTAGCAAAAAAGACAAAAATGACACAAACAAATATTAATACACCAGTAGGTGAAGAAAAAATGTAGTGCAGATCCAATAGGAATATGTACCAACTATGCGTTGGACATGTGCTCCAAGAGTGCAATAATGATATAATGTCCCGTGTTCAAAAGCGTGACTTCAATACATGAACATATACATTAGTAGTGCAATGAAGCTGCAATCCACTATAGTGGGTAGTGTAGTATCAACAGTAGTCTTAATTTGTGTGAATAGGACTGTGGTAAACACTCAATCATGTGAAGATTATAGTCCTTGTAGTGTTATAATGGGATAAACAAGTGATCTCCTCAGCTGGTTTGTGTGAAGCAAATATTCCTCAGAAGTAATCTTCAATAATGGACGTAATGAAAAATGAATGGGTACTCTTACCAGAACAGGTGGACCCTCTATCTCACCATACGGTGGGAGGGTCGTCAGGGCTTAAATAGACCGACTGTCTGATCCGGATATCCTCAGGGTGGTGATCCTGGGCAGAGATGGTCCCAAATTTCTCTTGTCGTCCTGAAGATTAGTTGGATAAGAAATCCACCAGAAGGTAGTTGCTAAAAACACCCCCAGTCGTAGGAGAGGGAAAAAGAAAGAGGGGGGGGGCTCCTCGTAGTGTAAAACTGGTTTTAATGTAAAAAATCCAAATATCCACACAAATGACAGGAACTCGATAAAAGCATGTAAAAAGCCACACGTGCATAAAGATAGGCAAACTGGAAGAATATAAACAGCAGCAACTCCTACCCTTGATGGGTGTAAGGAGTAATCCAAAGAAAAAATGCAGTGGCGATATGATGGATCCATCACCCGACCGGTTTCCTCTCAAAAAGACTTCAACTTTCTGACTTCATAAAAACAACAGACCTTTTAGAGGCATTGTTGTTTGTATGTTCTTGGGGGAGCGCAAGGCCACTAAATTAAAAAGGCTTGATGCTGAAATTATTCTCATCAAAGAGAAATTGGTCCCTTTTATGACTAGTTCGGAATATGTGGAAAGGTCTCAAAACCTTCTAAAGATTCTGGAAAAAGAGGAGAGAGAACAAAAAATCTAAAAAAAGAAAAAATTTAATAGACATCTGGGAGACTATCAGGGCAATATAGTCTTCGACTGGCAAAAAAAAACTGCTGGCGGAGGCTAGTGCCCTGATTAGCCCACAGATGGAAGTGGGATCACAACCCATTCCCAATCAGGCTAGTACTACTTACTCTCTTCTCCCACAAGCCCACGTCCATAAGGGACCTCAAAATCGCTTACCGAAGGCGGGTACCCCTAAGGGTAACACTAAGTCCAAAAAGTTCCCTGCCACATCTGTCCCCAACAGAGGCAGAGGAGGCCCCACTCAGAGGGGGCCCCTTACCCCTGTGTTGGGCCCGCATACATATGGTTGGGGTCCAGCCCAACCATCTGGCCCCTCTAATACGAGGGGAAGAGGCCCTTTGGGTCCACCACCTCCTCTGGCCCCACAGTATAACACTGGTTATCAGCACCAGTTTGGAGGCCAAAAAGGTGGTCAGTTTTATGGAGGGCAGTATCTTGGCCCCCCCTCCACCCTCAGGGATTCAGGAGGTGGTCCATTATGCCGATAATTTAGAACCAGAGTATAACATACTCACCCGTAACACCTTTTTACCCCTTGGGGATACGGCGGACCTAGGCAAAGGGGCTTATGGCCTTCCTCATGGACAAAATGGGCTCACTCAGTCTGGGACCTACGAGTTTGGTTATGGTGGAGTAAGTGTCCCCAATCTAAATAATGTCTTTAACCGCTCACAATGGGGTTTTCCCCGGGTAGGCCAGGGCACCAAAAGAGCCGCAGAAAGAAAAGAGGAGTCAGAGGGGGGAGGAACATAAAGCCCAAAGAGAACAAAGATGTGAAAAGAGAGGGCATCTTCAATTTGAGCTCCCACACTTTAAGCCCTTCTGAAATTATGGTCTTGGATAAGGGGCTCAAATATGTCCCCCCTACCAATATTAATAAATTTAAGGCATACATGGATATTCATAGATATATCAGAAAGCTTAATATCCAACGGTACTGTGCCTCTAACCCTTTCAATCCATCTGCAATGTCTACTTCTCATATAGTACATTCAGGACAGTCCAATGCCTCTGTTTTTAACCCTCCGGGTCATCTTCCAGCAGCACTTAAAGTTTTTAGAGATCTTACTCTAAAAGACCTGGATGACATGAAGGTCAAACAAACAGGACATTGAAAAAGGAATAGAATCTTTGTGTCAGAATAAAAATGTTGTTATCCGCCCAGCGGATAAGGGGGGAGGGATTGTGGTCCTTGACAAGGCCGACTATATGGAAGAGATGCAGTGGATCCTTAATGATGTTGAGACCTATATCCCCCTTCCATTGGATCCGGGTGCCAAGTATAAGAAAGTTTTGTCCAGAATTGTTAATAGAGGTTTTCGGAATAACATTCTAAATGAGAAAGAAAAAGCATTTTTGGTTCCAAAAGCTGCGAGAACCCCGATCATATACTATCTGCCAAAGGTACAAAAGAGTCTTACTTGCCCCCCGGGACGTCCCATCATTAGCGGGATAGACTCTATCACGTCCCGGGTGGGCAAGTATATAGACTTCTTCCTTCAGCCTTTGGTGAAAAAAATACCATCATACATTAAGGACACTAAAGCGGTGATCAATATTGTGTCTGGAATAAAACCTCCTTCAGGTGTGTGGTTGGTAACGTGTGACGTCACCTCATTATACACCATTATACCACACGACCAGGGCCTACATGCTGTAGTACATTATTTGAACAGAGATAGCGAGATGGGAGCTAAATACGCTCCAAGCCTCGCCAATCTTTTTATGGCCCTATGAGAGGAGGATGTCGTCCGTGTCCAGTCCAGGCCCCAGATCTTGCTGTGGGCCAGGTACATCGACGACATCCTCCTCCTGTGGGATGGCCCCGAGAGTGACTTGTCGCACTTCATGAGTGTATTGAACACGAATGACCGTGGGATCCTTCTGAGCTATGAGGCCAGTCAGACACAAGTCAGTTTTTTGGATTTGATGATCTCGGTGGATGGGGATAATTTACAGACAGCAACTCATTTCAAATCAACAGATAGAAATGCTTATATTTCAAAGGATAGCTGTCACTATTCTCCCTGGCTTGACTCTATCCCTAAAAGTCAATACCTGCGTATAAAGAGGAACTGCACAAAACAAACAATGTTCGCCAAGCAAGCAGATGTTTTGACACAACGTTTTATCGCTAAGGGGTATAAGCCAGATGACCTATCCAGCGCTTTGGAGCATGTGACCCAATTGGATAGAAGCACTTTACTTGAGGATAAGCCTTTTGAAAAGTCCGTCAAGTTTAAATGTCCTTTCATTACGGATTTTTCATGTCAGCACGGTGGGATTAAACATATAATGTCCAAACACTGGCATGTCCTGAAGAGCGACAGTGTCCTGGGTGGTCTGCTACCGGACAGGCCGCAGGTGGTATTCAGAGGTCTCTCTTCTTTGAAAGACAAAATAGCCGGCAACATAATGAATCCTCCTAAAGTCCCTTCCATGTTCTTGGCAGGACTGACAGGATTCTATAAGTGAGGTCGGTGTCAGAGCTGCAGTCTTAATACCCGCACTAAAAAAAGGACAGTGGACTTTAGCTCTAGTTGCACGGGTAGAAGGTTTTCGATCAAGCCTTTTATCACGTGCTCTACAGTCTGAGTCATATATTTATTAATATGTCCATGCGGTCTACAATACGTGGGCAGGACTAAACGCCCCCTCCATGTGCGGTTAAACGAACATATCGCGAACATCAGAAGTGGCTTCACAGAACATTCTGTATCTAAGCACTATCTTACCGCTCATGATCGAAACCCCAGGGATACCATATTCCTGGGGATCGCACATTGGAGGGGAAGCGACCTAGTAAGATCTATATCCAGGACCGAGATGTCCTGGATACACAAAATGAAGTGTTATACGCCTTTTGGGTTGAATATTGAGGTGGATCTAAATTGTTTTTTAGATAACTTGTAACATATTAGTGCTATACAGCACTGAAGAAGGAGTTCAAACTCTGCCTACCTCAGTATGTGTTTGATCGATTATCCAGAGCCCTCTTTATAAGGGTGCGGTATAAGGGAATGACTTGAGTTGCCCCAACTTACACATCATTTTGGGTCGATTATTGAATAAATTTTATAATTTGTGCTGACCACAAGTTTTTGACTATTGATTACTATGCTTCATAAGATAAATGCGATATTTTATTGTGAACTGTTTTTATACCAGTTCGGTACATTTTAAGTGTATACTTTTGTATTTTTGTATTATTGCTGCATAGTCTGTATTTTAACTTGGCCAGAATTGAACGTTTAGTGTATTAATCATGTTTGTCACTATGTGGGCATGCTATTGTGAGAGACTGGGGGCGGATCCAGTCGGCCACATTTTCCATACAATTCCATATAGTTACATTATATTGAGTCAGGGACCAATGCGCTCATTTTATCTAGTAGCATTGTAACGTGGTTGTGTATTTACAATGCACATCATAGTATCGCTCCATTTCCCCATTGTCTTTGGGTTGCGCTTCTTTTAGACTGCCCATAGATTACTGCTGGTTCTTTAGAGAGCCCAGCATGCTTTTCTGCTTGCTTTTTCTTTTCCCTTAATTAAGCCTGCAGTTTACATTGACATCCACTGCGCGGGCTTCCAGGAGTTAAGATGGAGTCTGTGCGGCCTTCATTGGATCTGCCCCCGGGCTGGCTCCGCCCATTTGTTTTGCTTATTATGCAGTGAGTCATGTCGTCTCCTTATCCCGTGAACAAGTCCCTATCGTGACGAAACGTCGGGAGGAGACGCCTTGACGTTACCGCGTTTACACGTGTTAGGATCCGGATACTCCGGATATGTCCGCTTGATGCCCGTTTTTAAGTATTGAATGTAAGTAAGCATTTGACTGCTTTCTTTTTCAAATAAAACCTACGCAGTATTACGCTATGTACTCTCCCTGGTGTTTCCTTATATGTATTTGGAGGTGAATGCTGGCTGCCACTGAATGGGGAGGCCCTATGTTAAGACATCGTTATTGGAGGATCAATCATTTGGGTTGCTGCTGTGGATGTGATTTCCTTTTGCTGTTATTTTACTGAGTGGCGGTAAGAGTCAGTAATACCTGTGGTGGAGGTCTCCTGTTTGTCCTGGTCACAGTATTGATGAAATCACTGACACCTGAGATTCCTTTCATCACTACACCTTTGGACTTTTTCAAACCTCTCGGCTTGCTTATTTCCCTTTGACCAATTGTGATGTATTTATTATATTACTGTGAAGATACTCATGCTATTATAACAGTCACTTATACTCTGTATTTAACTGGCACTCACTGGTGTTTTGTTTATATCACATTTTTCAAATAGCGCGACTCCTTAATTTTACCTTGTTTGTATGTCTATTAGGGGTGCAACGGATCAAAAAACTCACAGATCGGATCGATCTTTGGATCAGGAGTCACAGATCGGATCATTTTCGGTTCAGCAAAAAAAAAAAAATGGTTTATGAAAAAAAGTCAGATTTAAGTCTGGGCTCTAGCTGGAATGAATGCAGAACACCTAAATATTCTATGCCTGCTGCGACCTGTAGTCCCCCGTGGCAGGGAAAGGTTCTCTGGTGTGAAGACTGGGCTCTCCATGGTACACCACACTATATCCGCCAAGTCTTAATCTAACACACAGTCGGTAATAAGACTCACAACACGCCACAAAATGATTACCGAGGATTAAAGTCAGCTAGAATGGAGACAGTCACCCAATTCACACACCGACACCGACTCCGCGGATCACGCGGTGTGCCGATCCGTTGCACCCCTAATGTCTATCATTAAATGCGGACAGATTTAAACAGGAGTTTAAATCTGACATTAGTCGAGAATAATAAGTGCAATATCCAGGATTTCTGGTTGGACGTCTCCTTTGATCCATGGGTCAATTTTCTCCATGGTTCTAATATTTTATACAAAGATTATCACAATGGTCCATTTCCCTATTTATTACATTCTAATACAAATAATATGTCTTCACATTGGAAGTCATCAACGGCTCCACCCTGAGCCTTTTTCTGAGATTTGGTGTTTGCAAGTTAAAAAAATGTTTTGCTAGAAAATAACTTAGAACCCCCAAACATTATATATATTTTTCTAACACCCTAGAGAATAAAATGTCAGTCGTTGCAATACTTTTTGTCACACCGTATTTACGTAGCGGTCTTACAAGCGCATTTTTTGGGGAAAAATTAACTTTTTGAATTAAAAAATAAGACAACAGTACAAGTTAGCCCACTTTTTTTTTATATTGTGAAAGATGATGTTATGCCAAGTAAATTGAGTAACATGTCATGCTTCAAAGTTCTGCCCGCTTCTACCCTTAAAAATCTCCATAGGCGACATTTAAAAAAATTCTACAGGTTACCAGTTTTAAGTTACAGAGGAGATCTAGGGCTACAATTGTTGCCCTCACTCTAACGATCGCGGCAATACCTCATGTGTGGTTTGAACACCGTTTTCATATGCGGGTGCTACTCACATATGCATTTTCTTCTGCACGTGAGCTCGGCAAGTTTAAAAAACTGTGTTTTTTTTATTATTTATTTTACCTTTTGTTTTAAATTTGTACATTTATTCCTATTACAAGGAATGTAACCATCCCTTGTAATAGAAAAAAAGCCTGACAGGACCTCTTAAATATGAGATCTGGGGTCAAAAAGACCTCAGATCTCATATTTACACTGAAATGCAATACAAAAATGTAATGTCATTTGAAAAAAAAATGTCCCGTTTAAAAGCATTGGGTAGAAGTGATGTTTTGACGTTGCTTTAGCCCTGCAATGATATGAAGAAAGGTGGGGGCCATCTTCCCCTCACTCTCCTCCATACCTAGAAGGGAGAAGAACCAGATCGCCTCCGCCGCTACTGATGGCTCTGGTAAGACCACTTTTATGTTGAAGCGGACCACCCGCTGAAGAAGAGGATACCGGAGTTATGGTAGCTAGCTGCTGCCATAACAACTACCGTATTTATCGGCATATAACACTCACTTTTTTCCCCCTTAAAATCAGGGGGAAATCGTGGGTGCGTGTCATACGCCAATCCCCACTGTCTGTGAGGGGAAGAGGAGCAAGCGCCACCGATATACACATAGCCGAGTGTACTGTGTACTCGTCTAGGCTTGGCTCCGCTCGCAGTCACGCCCAGTCCCGCCATTGGACCTGTGTTATGTCCATCATAGGAGCCTGGCCAAGGGGCGGGACTGCGAGAGGAGCCAAGTACACAGGACATCCGACTCTGTCTATCTCTGCGGCAGTAATTTTAAACGATCCTGCTGCAAATGACACTGGGCAAGGCTGTAATGACACTGGGCAAGGCTGCAGATGGCCCCCCCATCATTCTGCAATGATGGACAAGGCTGCAGATGGACATTGATAAGGCTTCATTGATGGGCATTTAGATGGAAGTTTTTTTTCCTTAAACTTCCCTCCTAAAAAAAAGTTCCCTAAAATTTCCTTCTAAACTTGGGGCGCGTGTTATACGCCGATAAATACGGTATATGCCTCTTCAAAGTACAGTGTTAAAATGACAGCGGGCGGTTAATGGTTTAATCAGTTAGATCATATAATACACATGGAGAAACTAATGCAGTGCAGTGGGCAATTTTTTAAATCTAATATCTGAAGTCTTTGGAAAAAATTTAGAGCAACCACAGAATATTTATAGGCAACCTAATGACCTTCATACTTATTATTTTTCAATTTTTAAAGCTCCATGGAAATAGAATTGTTTACTGCTTATTGAAAACCAACGGAATTGAGTTGCATATATGTGAACTGTTTTACCTGTAAACATATTTGCAATTGTCTTAAAGGAGAACATCGGCATTGTAATAGTATTACAAAAAATGGTTATATTTTATTCTTACAGTACAGGACCCCATGCTGTGAGGGTGGCCTGTAATGTTGCTTCAGGCACTTTATCCTGCATAGGCATTCACCTTGTTGACTTAGCCCCAAGGTGTGCTGTACACAGGTCCAGCGCTGTAGTCCATCACAGTGTTATCCAGTCCCTGAAGACCCCTTCAAGGGTGGGCCTACTGTGGCAGGAAAAGCTTGTACTTTTGTACCCCTGTATCTCTGACTATATTTGGAATGTGTTCACCTCACAGTGTATACATTGTCCTCCCATCCTTATGCCCTGCTCATAAACATCCAATGGGAATCTCTCTGCATTGCCTGGACATTGTCAGAACCATTAGAGTATATTTCAAGGCTACTGCTCCAATCATACATATCGATTCCCTGTTTGTCCTGTTCTTGGGATCTCGCAAGGGACACCCTCCTTCAAAGTCCACAATTGCACGATTGATACAAAATTTGATTGCAAGAGCTTACATTCACAAAGAGAAATCTTCTCCTGCATGCTGCATGTCCATTCATAAGCATTTTGGCACCAAGCCTCTCAAGCTGAGTTGTGTAAGGCAACCATCTGGCTTTCTGTTCATACTTTTTCAAAATTATTACAGGTGGATGTCCAATCTTCTGCTGATGCAGCTTTAGGCTGAAAGGTTCTTGCAAACATTCTCTGAGGTTGGGTCTTATGACCCTTGTTGGCACAGTTCTGTTTGCCTCATCGTTGCCCAAGCTTCTTATTCATTACTTCATGTTCCATGATGTATAAATGCTCTGCCTATGACCTGTACTGCAGAATTTAGATAAGAGGAATTTTAACTTTAGCTAAATTCCATATCTTGGAGTACATGCCACAACCACTACAGAGGACACCATAGCTTCTATTTCTTTGTTTACTTTGTTGCCCAAAAACGGAGGACTTTAAAGGTGCCGTAAAGTTATAAGGGAGATGCCCAGGGGGTGTGTCCTAAAGCTTTGCCACTATCCGAAACACCTAGTTACAAGCCTATACCCATTGTGTCTGTGTCCTGTACTGTACTCCAAGAATTTACAGGTAAGTCAAAATTCCTCTTTTTTAACAATCCAGTAACAGCTTACTTGAAAAATATCTCCATTCATGTTGTGATTGCTCTCTTGTATCTTTTAATAGACTGTGGCCCGGATTCCGAAAGATGAGCGCGTCTTTCTGCGGGCGTAACGTATCTCTGACACTTTACGCCGCTGTAACTTTGGGCGCAAGTTCCGTATGCAGAAAGAACTTGCGCCCTTAGTTACGGGGTGTAACGTATGTGTGGTGGCGTAAGCCTGCCTAATTCAAATAGGGATGTTGGGGGTGTGTTTTATTTAAATTTCACTTGACCCCGCGTTTTTGACGGTTTTTTTTGAACGGCGCATGCTGTGAACGACGTACAGCCCTATTCGCGAACGACTTACACAAACAACGTAAAATTTTCAAAACTCTGCGCAGGAGTGACGACCAACCTTAACATTAGCTACGCCTCATATAGCAGGGGTAACTATACACCGAAAAAAGCCTAACGTAAACGACGTAAAAAAATACGCCGGCGTGACGTACGTTTCTGAATCGGCGTAAATACCTAATTAGCATATTCCTTGCGTAACTATACGGAAGCGCCACCTAGCGGCCAGCGTGACTATGCAGCCTAAGATACGACGGTGTAAGACACTTACACCTGTCGGATCTTAGGGAAATCTATGCGTAACTGATTCTCTGAATCAGGCTCATAGATACGACGGCCCGCACTCAGAGATACGACGGCGTATCAGGAGATACGCCGTTGTATCTCCTATCTGAATCTACCCCTATAACTTTATCTTATTTTTGACTGGAGTTCTGATTTAAATAACTAAAATCTATTAGTGTAAATGTGGGGGGGGGGGACTTTTTTTTTTCATACCAGGCTTTAATTCTAAATGTCAGTGCTTTGATCAGGGTCTGTGTGTACATGTAAAAAGCAATTTTAGCATAGTCTGCCACTGCAAGGGAGATTATGTAATATAGTCTGTTACATCTCATTAGTAATTTTTTAAGAAGAGGTATGCATAAAAGTTGCTTACATCTTTGTTTTGCAAATACATGA
Organism: Rana temporaria; assembly: GCF_905171775.1. Classification (NCBI taxonomy): domain Eukaryota; kingdom Metazoa; phylum Chordata; class Amphibia; order Anura; family Ranidae; genus Rana; species Rana temporaria. The sequence goes on from NC_053492.1 coordinate 157,019,319, forward strand.
TTCCAGCCTAAAGATATTACATAAAGTGGTGCTAAAATATTTTTTTTACACCAATCATTCCTGAAATATCAAGTATACAATGGCTCTGTTTTTTTTTTAAGTCTTCTACCGTTGTGCACCTCACAGCTGCTAATGTAGAGAGAGCAATGCCATTATTTTTGGTCACATTCTCTGCTCTGTGTGTACTTCAATTCCCATAGAACTGAATGTGTCTGCAGGTAGATGTGTAATCTATCTCCAGGGCAAGCAGGAAAGCGTGGCTACATTCACATAAATAAGGGGGCACTGAGAACATGCGTAGTCATCCTAGAACAGGAAGTCTGAGAACAGCAGAAAAAAATTGCGTTTGAGAGATTAAACAAAGCAAAATAATTGAAGGCATATTCTACTTTATATTTAAATGTATTGCATTTATTTTCTTTTATAAAAAACAATGTGAGTTGAGTGTCACTTAAATATTTTAACACTTTGCCTGTAATAACTGGTAACAAAAAATTTGCATGTACCCAGATTAACAATCTCTGATCCTAAATCTGTCAGGGCAAAGCTAAGCGGTTGCATTTTTCATGTATTGTTTACGGAAGTAGATCATAATTAAATACAATCATGCCAAACCATTTTCTAATTACTTGATTTGGTAATTCAAATACACAGAGCTAATATTAGATTATTAAAGTGTCTTATTCTCACTGCGCCATCTAGTGTTCTAATAGTAAATTGCTTGTGTTTACTTATTGCTGACTGTATCTTGAAGGCTTTTTCGTGGTAATTCATCATAGGAAGGCCCTAGACATCTTGCTTTAGGCATAGCAGCTATTGACTTAATTAGTCTTAAAATATTTTATTAGGACATAATCCTATTTACTGGCATCGATAGTAATTAAAAATCATTTTCTTTTTCTTCAGAAGAAATACAGACTATCATTTTCACACAGATATTCTATGATTTTATACATTACAAAAAACATTTGTGTTTTTGATTTAGAAAGTTTATGCAGCCATCCAGAAAACTTTTCTTTATCGTTACATCACGGGACACAGAGTGGCATTCATTACTATATGGGTTATATGGAGTACCTTCAGGTGATGGACACTGGCAATCTCAAACAGGAAATGCCCCTCCCTATATAACCCCCTCCCATAGGAGGAGTACCTCAGTTTTTACGCCAGTGTCTTAGGTGTTGGTCATGGTTTAGCTTGCCTCCGCATCCTTGGGATTAGGTGAGCTAACCGGTTCTGTCCAAAGGCCTCAGCGCTAAAGTGGTCAGTAACCGGACCCCAAACCCTTGGGGTATAGCCCATAATGCTTTTCTTTTTAGAGAGCTGGACCCTGGGCCCAGAACTTAGAAACCATTGGGGGCCTAATGTTTCTGTTGCCAGAGTGCTATATGGGCCCAGGACAGTGGATCCTTCATAGGAACCCAGGGCCTGAAGGTCTAGACATCCCCACGGAGATGGGGGAAGATTGGGCCTCTTGCTTGGCAAAGTCCTGCGGCATGGAGCAGGTAAGTGAGGGGAAAACTTGCGGAACTTGGTTCTTAGCAGGTTTTTTCTGGGGGGTCACAGGGGACATGCCTAAAGTTATGCGCTGCATCTGGCAAACTAGTCACATATCTTAATGATAGGATGGCTCTATGTGTATTTTTTCCCCATAAAAAGTGACCTCCCTTGTAGTGTTGGAAAAGCATTTGAGTAGGGCCTGTGTAATATAAAGTGTATGTGTGTGTGTCAGGAGCTATGCTTACCTGCAAACCTCCAGGCGATGCTCCATCAGTCTTCCTCCTCAGAGCCTGCAAAGCAGGCAAAAACGCTGACCTCCTCGTGGTTCCAGCTGGAGCAGAGAGGCTCCCTTCCCCCCAACCCCCCCCCCCTATCGGCGGGCGCGCGCACGCGCGTTCACGTGTTATAGGCGCAATTCGCGTCGTTTAGCTGAGGGGGGAAGGGCGGGTCAGTGGTTTAAGGAAGGGGCGGCCCTTCCTTTTCGTTCCAAACAGCATTCGATACATTGGAACTGGGGAGGAAAGACCAGAGCGGCAGCACGGGGCGCCGAGGACACACAGTGGCCAAAAAGAATATTGCAGTCTTCAGAAGACTGTTTTCAAGCCTAGAAATAGGCTGTTTCTTTCCATCTCATAGTTTTTCTTGCAATACTACTCAGGGGGACAGAATGATTTTTCTTTCCTGGATTTGAAAAAGAAAAAAGATTGAAGAAAAAAAAAAAAAAAAAAAGGTCATCTAGGGGAGAGGAAGCATTTTTTATCCCCCAAACAGGTGTTTGGGCAATTAACTTTTATAGTTCCAAGTACCAATAGGTAGCAGGTGTACCTCGGTATTGTACCATGGCATCCGGGTCAGAGGGTACAAGAGGTGGGGATTCCCCCAGAGAGTCTGAGGTCTCGGACAAAGCTATGCCGCTGCTTTCCCCACAGGGAGCCTTGGGGCCATCGGGATCTGGGGCTGGAGCTGGCGCGGGTCAGTCCAGCCCTAAGATGGTCACGGACGAGGTATTACTCACCTCTTTAAGAGAGATGGAGAAAAGAATGGGAAAAATGATAGCCACAGCTATGCGGGGCAGTAAACGGATTAGATCTCCATCGCCCGAGCGTGGACCCTCAGAAGAGGAGGTCCTTTCCTCAGGGGAATTGGACGATCTCTTGGACGAGGACCAAGTAGGTTCAGGGATCGAAGATCCGGATACAGAGGAGTCTGGAGCAGTCTCCCAAAGGGAGGGCTGGTGGATTCAAGCCTTAACGGACTTGGTCCATAATGCATTCAACTTGCCAGTACCAGATCTCCAGGTATCGACGGTTTCAGCTTTGGGCTCACTGAGGGCGCCTCAAAGCAATGCAGTGTTTCCGATCCACCCTCTATTAGAGGGAGTTTTGTTCCAAGATTGGAACAAGCCAGATAAAATCTTCTTACCACCTAAAAGATTCTCTGCCCTATATCCTATGGAAGATAAATTTTCCAAGAAATGGGCTACTCCTGCAGTGGACGCAGCCATCTCATGTGTTAACAAGTCGTTAACATGCCCTGTAGAAAACATACAGGTATTCAAGGATCCAGTTGATAAACGCTTGGAAGCACTACTTAAGAACTCCTTCACTACGGCAGGGGCAGTAGTACAGCCAGCTGTGGCTGCGATTGGGGTTGCTCAAGCATTATCGGATCAAATTAAGCAGATGCTTAAACTTATTCCTGCCCAGCAGGCAGAAGAATTTTCGGATGTCCCTAGGGCCATATGTTTTACAGTAGACGCAATTAAGGATTCTATCCAGCAAGCGTCACGTTTATCGTTATCCCTTATCCATATGAGAAGACTCTTATGGTTAAAGAGCTGGGAGGCCGAGCCCCCATGCAAGAAGCTCCTGGTAGGGTTTCCCTTCTATGGAGGACGACTCTTCGGAGAAGACCTAGATAAATACATTCAGACCATTTCAAACGGCAAAAGTACTCTCTTGCCAACTAAGAAGAAGTTTCAGGGGCCTGCGTTTAAACGACAGTACTCCCCTGGGCAGGGGCCCTCTAATGCCAAACAGTATCGACGGCCTCCTGCGAAAGCAAACTTCGGCTTCAACAGCAAGTCTCAAGGACAGGCTGCTAGAGGCAGAAAGCAGTGGTTTCGCAAACCAGCAAAGCCAGCCCCCAAGCCGTTATGAAGGGGCGCCCCCACCCACGAAGGTGGGGGGAAGGCTGCAACTCTTTTCAGAGGTTTGGGAAGCCAGCATTCCCGACGAGTGGGTACGGTCTTCCGTGGCCACGGGCTACAAATTAGATTTCCTAAAGTTTCCTCCTCCTCATTTCCAGGAGTCGAGGATTCCAAACGATCCGGAGAAAGGAGCCGCATTAATGTCGGCATTAAATCATCTACTTTCCCAGGAAGTAATAGTAGAGGTACCAGTCCTGGAACAGGGACTAGGTTTCTACTCCAACCTATTCATCATCCCGAAGTCCAATGGAGATGTCAGGCCAATTTTGGACCTAAAGATGGTAAATGCATACCTAAAGATCCGCTCATTTCGGATGGAATCCGTGCGATCAGCAGCTGCCACACTCCAAAAGGACGACTTCATGGCGTCCATAGACATAAAGGATGCCTACCTTCATGTTCCAATTTATCAGCCACATCAAAGATACCTACGCTTCATGGTGACTTCGCGTCGCTTCCCTTCGGGTTGGCTACGGCCCCCCGGGTGTTCACGAAGGTCCTAGCTCCAATCCTAGCCAAACTAAGGATCCAAGGGGTCACGATCCTAGCATACCTGGACGACCTCCTAGTCATAGATCACTCGTCTCCCGGCTTGGAGCGAGCAGTGGCCCTCACGGTCCAATACCTCGAAGTTCGGCTGGGTCCTAAATCGAGAAAAGTCAGCTTTCCTGCCCACAAGGCAGTTGGAATATCTCGGCATGAGATTAGACACAGAACAACAAAGAGTGTTTCTACCTCTGAGGAAGGTCAAAGCCATCAAGGAATTAATCCTACTGGTTCTAAGCAAAAAGGAACCGACTATTCGCCTATGTATGAGGTTACTAGGCAAGATGGTGGCCACGTTCGAGGCGGTACCATACGCCCAGAGTCACACTCGCATCCTGCAGGCAGCCATCCTGTCAGCATGGAGCAGAAGGCCACAGGCCTTGGATATCCCGTTGCCGCTCTCATCAAGAGTTCGACAAAGTCTGTGTTGGTGGTTAGACCCTCAGAACCTACTGAAGGGGAGATCTTTCAGCCCAGTGGCTTGGAAGATAGTGACCACAGACGCCAGCCTGACAGGCTGGGGAGCAATTTTGGATGGTGGCACTCGCCAGGGTACTTGGGCAAAGCTAGAGGAGCAGTTGCCCATCAACATCTTGGAGCTCAGAGCTGCTCGACTAGCCCTCAGGGCTTGGACGTCAAAGTTGCAGGGGTTCCCGGTGAGAATTCAATCAGACAATGCCACGGCCGTGGCATACATAAATCACCAAGGGGGAACCAGGAGTCAAGCCGCTCAGAGAGAGGTGAGCTTGATTCTCCTATGGGCAGAGGCTCATGTGCCCTGCATATCGGCAATATTCATTCCCGGAGTGGACAACTTTCAGGCGGACTTCTTAAGCCGCCAGACTCTATGGCCGGGGGAATGGTCTCTGCATCCACAAATCTTTCAAGCACTCTGCCAAAGATGGGGAGTGCCGGACGTGGATGTCATGGCATCGAGACTCAACAAGAAGCTAGACAGGTTCATGTCCCGCTCAAGGGATCCGATGGCCTGCGCAACCGATGCGCTGGTTTGCCCTTGGCATCAGTTCAAACTTCTTTATGCGTTTCCCCCGCTTCAGTTACTACCCCGTCTGCTGCGCAGGATCAGGGTGGAGCACATACCAGTCATCCTGGTAGCTCCAGCATGGCCCAGAAGGGCATGGTACTCACTAATCTTAAGGATGGTAGTGGGAGACCCTTGGACTCTTCCTCTACGGCCAGACCTGCTATCGCAAGGTCCGATCCTCCACCCTGCCTTACGGCATCTAAATTTGACGGCCTGGAAGCTGAATCCCTGATTCTCAGGGGTAGAGGTCTGTCTCAGAAAGTAATCTCTACCCTAATCAGAGCCAGGAAACCGGTCTCTAGGGTGATTTATTACAGGGTCTGGAAGGACTATGTAGGCTGGTGTGAGTCCAAGCGATGGCTTTCTCGCAAATTTACCATCGATAGAGTATTAAGTTTTCTCCAGCTAGGAGTGGATAAAGGATTGGCATTGAGCACAATCAAAGGACAGATTTCGGCTCTGTCAGTGTGGTTTCAGCGGCCGCTGGCCACCCACTCGCTGGTTAAGACCTTCCTTCAAGGGGTCTTACGTATTAAACCTCCAGTTAAATCCCCGCTTTGCCCGTGGGATTTAAACCTTGTTCTGTCAAGTTTACAGAAACAACCGTTTGAGCCGTTGGCTGAAATTCCTTTGGTTTTACTGACAAGGAAGTTAGTATTTTTGGTCGCCATAGTTTCTGCAAGAAGAGTATCGGAACTGGCGGCCTTATCCTGTAAGGAACCATATCTTATTTTTCATAAGGACAGGGTCGTTCTCCGCCCTCATCCTTCCTTCCTACCGAAGGTTATATCCAGTTTTCATTTGAACCAGGATTTGGTATTACCATCCTTCTTCCCTAAACCTACTTCCAGAAAGGAAGGGTTGCTGCATACCTTGGATATCGTCAGGGCCATGAAGGCCTATCTTAAAGCTACAAAGAAGATCCGGAAAACAGATGCGCTGTTCATATTACCGGATGGGCCCAAGAAGGGGCAGGCAGCTGCAAAGTCCACCATTTCTAGGTGGATTAAGCAATTAATCACTCAGGCCTACGGCTTGAAAGGGTTGCCTCCTCCAGTATCATTAAAGGCTCATTCTACTAGGGCCATGGGCGCCTCCTGGGCAGCACACCACCAGATCTCTATGGCTCAAGTTTGCAAGGCGGCAACCTGGTCTTCTGTCCACACGTTTACAAAATTCTACCAGTTGGACGTAAGAAGGAATTCTGATACAGCCTTTGGGCAGGCAGTGCTGCAGGCTGCAGTTTGAGACCCTCGGATTCCGGGGGCTCCTCTTTTTTGAGTTAAATTTAAAATTTAAGATTATTTTTCTCAACTAAGTTGGATTTATTATGATTTGAGTATTCTCTAAATTAAATCCTTTTGTCTTGGAGATGTTCTCCCTCCCCTCATTGTAAGCATTGCTTTGGGACATCCCATATAGTAATGAATGCCGCTCTGTGTCCCGTGATGTAACGATAAAGAAAAAGAGATTTTTAATACAGCTTACCTGTAAAATCTTTTTCTTGGAGTACATCACGGGACACAGAGCTCCCACCCCTCTTTTGAGGACCATTTTGGGAGGCATACTGCTTGCTACAAAACTGAGGTACTCCTCCTATGGGAGGGGGTTATATAGGGAGGGGCATTTCCTGTTTGAGATTGCCAGTGTCCATCACCTGAAGGTACTCCATATAACCCATATAGTAATGAATGCCGCTCTGTGTCCCGTGATGTACTCCAAGAAAAAGATTTTACAGGTAAGCTGTATTAAAAATCTCTTTTTTTCTTTGTGCCATAGTTAATGCTAAATACAAATACCAAATATATTGGCATGGTATAATATTGCTGAAATAACGTCTGAAAGTCCTTTAACTTTCTATGGTTCATTTGGACCAAGCTGGTCCAAATGAACTATTTTCATTACCAAGAGCCCTTTCACCCTGGGGCAGTAGCGTTAAAGCGCCGCTAGTTTTAGTGCCGCTATTCGGGTAGGAGCGAGCGTTTTTAACCCCCTAAAAGGGGTTTAAAAATTCCTGTGTAGCGATGCTGCTGAAGCGCTGCCCATGCATTCCAATGGGCAGGGGCGGTTTAGGAGCAGTGTATACACCGCTCGCAAACCACCTCAAAGGTGCTGCTTTCAGGATTTTTTCTAACATCCTGCAAGCGCACCGCCCCAGTGTGAAAGCTTTCGGCTTTCACACTGGAACTGCAGATAAGTAATTTTTCAGGCGCTATTTATAGCACTAAAGCACTAAGGCGCCTGAAAAACGCCCCAGTGTAAAAGGAGTCCTACAGTAAATGATTTGGCTTCTGTGTGCGCTATATCGTACTGTAGTAGCAACAGCTACATTCAGTGTGGCTTTCTGCTTCCACAGCAGTACTGGTGATTACCCATCTGCTGCCAGAACAAAACTGAATTGTCCTTAATATAGTTTAATCATTCTTACAACAGATTTTTATCTTGCACAGTATTTGCGCAGCAATTTTTCGAACGCGTTTTTTTGGTAAAGTTAGCCCAATGTCTTTGCATAATGTGAAAGATGAAGTTATGCCGAGTAAATTGATACCTAACATGTCACCCTTCAAAATTGCACACGCTCGTGGAATGGTGCAAAACTTCGCTACTTAAAATTCCCCATAGGCGGTGCTTTAAACATTTTTTACTGGTTACATGTTTTGAGTTACAGAGGAGGTAATAATAATTTTATTGTTCATTTTACTTTATTTTAGTTTGACACTTTTTTCCTAAAAATACATTTTTTGATCACTTTTATTCCTATTACAAGGAATGTAAACATCCCTTGTAATAGGAATATGGCATGGATGTGGGGTCAATAAGACCCCACATCCCACCTCTAGGCTGGAAAACCTGAAATAAAAAATAAAACAATCCTGGCTTTGATCGTAGCGGTGAGTCGGTAGAAACACCGGAGGGCGGCGGGAGTAGAGTACGTCCCCTCTCGCCTCCCGTAAGAACGATCAAGCGGCGGAACAGCCATTATAATCATTCTTATGGTGTAGGGAATCGCTGGCTGAAAAAGATGAAATCTGAATGATGCCTGTAGCTGCAGGCATCATTCAGATATCCCTGCACAAAGTCAAGGACGTCATATGACAGCCGGCGGGCAGGAAGTGGTTAAAACACACTTTTTTTTTTAACACCAAGTTGTCTATTTATACAATATTTCTAACACATAGCATGTACATGCCAAAAATGACACCCCAAAATTGATTCTCCTACTCCTCCCGAGTATGGCGATACCACATGTGTGATGCCGCGTACACACAATCGTTTTTCAGCATGTCCAAAAAACGACGTTTTTCCAACTTCATCATTAAAAACGATGTTGCCCACACACCATAATTTTTGAAAAATGATGAACAAAGCACGGTGACGTACAACATGTACGACGGCACTCTGAAGGGGAAGTTCTATTCGCCTTTGGGGTGCTTTTAGCGGATTCCTTGTTAGTAAAAGACGATTTGTGCTTTTTTGTCTGTTACAGCGTGATGAATGTGCTTACTCCATTATGAATGGCAGTTTTACCTGAACGAGCTTCTGGGCATGCGCGGGTTTAAAACGTCATTTTTGCCCACACACGATCATTTTTTACAACCCCAAAAACAAAATTTTTTAAAACGACGTTAAAAAATGCAGCATGTTCGAATTATTTTTTTTGTCGTTTCTCAGAAGACAAAAAACGATGTGAAGCCCACACACGATCATTTTAAACAACGTTTTTAAAAACTTCGTTTTTTTTCATGCCGAAAAATGATCGTGTGTATGCGGCATGAGACTTCCACAGCCTGGCCACATACAGAGACCGAGTATTTCCGGGTATGGCTGGGTATCACTGAGTATGGTGGAGTATGGCTGGGTATCGTGGGGTATTGCAGGGATGGCAGAGTATTGCAGGGATGGCAACGCATAGATGGATGGATCTGTGACTACAGTTGTCACAGAGCAGCCAGCCCACAGTGCTGCTGCCATCCGCTCTCTCCCCTCTCCTCTCACACTGTACACAGGGGGCGCACGGGAGCGCGATTCTGGGAGGACCTCTATGTATGCCCTCCCAGAGTTAACGAACCGCCCTGTAGACGTCTTTTGTCTATGGGCGGGTCGTTAAGTGGTAAAGCAGTGATAAATTATCACTGCTCAGTAACGAGTCCCCCTACATAATATATATATATATATATATATATATATATATATATATATATATATATATATATATATAATATACACACACACATTGTATATACATGTATATACACACATTTTATATACAGTGTATGTATGTATGTGTATATATATATATATATATATATATATATATATATATATATATATATATATACACATAAATATTACAGGGGGATATGGTTACTGTCTTGGGGGGGGGGGTCTGAACGAGGTAGAAGGAAGTTAAAAATCTTCCTCCTTCCTCCTCAGATCCCCCCAGATTTCCTCTTCACTCCTTAATTCTCCACCTCTGAGATGGTGAATCGGGGAGTGTGAATTCTGACATAGATCGCCAGTGAAGCGCTCAGATCGCAGTTTCATAAACTGGCCGTTACTGTGTCATTCAATGAGGATTCTCACTGTGCGGAGATCATCGGCAGGAGAACATGTTCAAACACTTCTCCCCCCGATTATCTCTCTTTCATAAACTGTTTATGAGCTGTGATCAGTGGCAATCCTTGGAATCACCGCTGATCACTGCTTCATAAACGGGCACCACAGTGCCTTGAAAAAGTTGTCATACCCCTTGAAATTTTCCAGATTTTTGTCATGTTGCAACCAAAAACGTAAATGTTTTTTTTCGGGATTTTATGTGATAGACCAACACAAAGTAGCACATAATTGAGAAGTGGAAGGAAAATGATAACTGTTTTTTGAAATGTTTTACGAATAAATGTGTGAATATATATGCACAGTAATGAAAATAAGTATTTGAACACCCTGCTATTTTGCAAGTTCTCCCACTTGGAAATCATGGAGGGGTCTGAAATTGTTATCGTAGGTGCATGTCCACTGTGAGAGACATAATCAAAAAAAAAAAAATCCAGAAATCACAATGTATGATTTTTTTAACTATTTGTATGATACAGCTGCAAATAAGTATTTGAACACCTGAGAAAATCAATGTTAATATTTGGTACAGTAGCCTTTGTTTGCAATTACAGAGGTCAAACGTTTCTTGTAGTTTTTCACCAGGTTTGCACACACTGGAGGAGGGATTTTGGCCCACTCCTCCACACAGATCTTCTCTAGATCAGTCAGGTTTCTGGGCTGTCGCTGAGAAACACGGAGTTTGAGCTCCCTCCAAAGATTCTCTATTGGGTTTAGGTCTGGAGACTGGCTAGGCCACGCCAGAACCTTGATATGCTTCTTACAGAGCCACTCCTTGGTTATCCTGGCTGTGTGCTTCGGGTCATTGTCATGTTGGAAGACCCAGCCTCGACCCATCTTCAAAGCTCTAACTGAGGGAAGGAGGTTGTTGCCCAAAATCTCGCAATACATGGCCCCGGTCATCCTCTCCTTAATACAGTGCAGTCGCCCTGTCCCATGTGCAGAAAAACACCCCCAAAGCATGATGCTACCACCCCCATGCTTCACAGTAGGGATGGTGTTCTTGGGATGGTACTCATCATTCTTCTTCCTCCAAACACGGTTAGTGGAATTATGACCAAAAAGTTCTATTCTGGTCTCATCTGACCACATGACTTTCTCCCATGACTCCTCTGGATCATCCAAATGGTCATTGGCAAACTTAAGACGGGCCTTGACATGTGCTGGTTTAAGCAGGGGAACCTTCCGTGCCATGCATGATTTCAAACCATGACGTCTTAGTGTATTACCAACAGTAACCTTGGAAACGGTGGTCCCAGCTCTTTTCAGGTCATTGACCAGCTCCTCCCGTGTAGTCCTGGGCTGATTTCTCACCTTTCTTAGGATCATTGAGACCCCACAAGGTGAGATTTTGCATGGAGCCCCAGTCCGAGGGAGATTGACAGTCATGTTTAGCTTCTTCCATTTTCTAATGATTGCTCCAACAGTGGAACTTTTTTCACCAAGCTGCTTGGCAATTTCCCCGTAGCCCTTTCCAGCCTTGTGGAGGTGTACAATTTTGTCTGTGTCTTTGGACAGCTCTTTGGTCTTGGCCATGTTAGTAGTTGGTTTCTTACTGATTGTATGGGGTAGACAGGTGTCTTTATGCAGCTAATGACCTCAAACAGGTGCATCTAATTTAGGATAATAAATGGAGTGGAGGTGGACATTTTAAAGGCAGACTAACAGGTCTTTGAGGGTCAGAATTCTAGCTGATAGGTGTTCAAATACTTATTTGCAGCTGTATCATACAAATAAATAGTTAAAAAATCATAAATTGTGATTTCTGGAAAAAAATGTTTTGATTATGTCTCTCACAGTGGACATGCACCTACGATGACAATTTCAGACCCCTCCATGGTTTCCAAGTGGGAGAACTTGCAAAATAGCAGGGTGCTCAAATACTTATTTTCCTCACTGTATTTAGCCCCCCCCCCCTATTGGATATAGAGCGTCTGTGAACAGCAATTGTCAAGTCTTGCCACAGATTCTCGATTGGATTCAGGTCCTGTCTCAAGTCTTTTGCAGACTAATGTTTTTTTTTTTTTTAGATTGCCCTGTATTTGGCTCCATCCATCTTCCCATCATCTCTGACCAGCTTCCCTGCTCCTGCTGAAGAAAAGCATCCCCACAACATGATGCTGCCACCACCATGTTTTACGGTGGGCATGGTGTGTTCAGGGTGATGTGCAGTGTTAGTTTTCCACCACACATAGCGTTTTGCTTTTAGGCCAAAAACTTAAATTTAGGTCTCATCTGACCAGAGCACCTTCTTCCACATGTTTGCTGTGTCCCCCACGTGCCTTCTCCCAAACTGCAAATATGACTTTTTATGGCTTTCTCTTCAACAATTGCTTTCTTCTTGCCACTCTTCCATAAATGCCAGATTTGTGGAGTGCATGACTAATAGTTGTCCTGTGGACAGCTTCTCCCACTTGAGCTGTGGATCTTTGCAGCTCCTCCAGAGTTACCATGGCCTCTTGGCTGCTTCTCTGATTAATGCTCTCTTTGCCCGGCCTGTCAGTTTAGGTGGAAGGCCATGTCTTGGTAGGTTTGCAGTTGTGCCATACTCTTTCCATTTTTGGATGATGGATTGAACAGTGCTGCATGAGCTGTTCAAAGCTTGGGATAGTCTTTTATGTTTTAAACTTCTCCACAACTTTATCCCTTACCTGTCTGGTGTGGTGCTTGGACTTCATTATGCTGCTTGTTTACTAAGCTTCTCCAACAAACCTCTGAGGGCTTCACAGAACATCTGTATTTATACTGAGATTAAATAACACACAGGTGGACTCTACTAATTAGGTGACTTCTGAAGGCAATTGGTTCATCTAGATTTTAGTTAGTGGTATCAGAGTAAAGGGAACTGAATACAAATGCACACCACACTTTTCAGATATTTATTTGTAAATCATTTTGAAAAACATTTATAATTTTCCTTCCACTTTACAATTATGTGCCACTTTATGTTGGTCTATCACATAAAATCCCAATAAAATACCTTTCTGTTTTTGGTTGTAACATGACTAAATGTGGAAAATTTCACGGGGTGTGAATACTTTTTCAAGGCACTGTAAGTCTGACATAATGTGCTAGTATATGACGCATACCAACACATTATGCCATTAATTTACAGGAAGACCATTTTTTATTTTATTTTTTAAGACTTTACAACCTCTTCAAGCTGTTCTCCCTGGGGACAGTAAGTGAGAGAAAAACTATTTTAAAACGTTTTTACTGGACTTACACTTTATTCTTCTTCCTGTCTATAATTAATTATTCCCCAGCACAATGCCCAGAGGATGGCACTTTAGTCTGAAGAAGGTAGTGTTCGAAGTATAGCAAAGGATCCCAGGTACCATGGTTCACAAAAAATGAACATCTATCATGAACGACACTCATTTAATATTCTTAAAAACATGGTCCCTGTGGTTGGACCATAACCCCAACCTCAACCTCTCTCTTTGCTCTCTCTCTCTAATACAACATGACGCACAAGCACCTGCGACACCCACCTGACCCAACCCCTCTCTACACTTTCTCCATTCCTCTCCTCTACCCCTCTTTGCAACATTCCTCTCTTTTGATCATCTTAGCATCATCACTCTTTTCCACGGCGGCGAGTCTTAAACATACTGAACTGTGTGTTCACGGCTTTGTTGTGTTATTGCTGTAAATATTGCCGCCATTCACTTACAGCATATCACTGTATTTCATCTTATGCTCCATACTGCACTATGCAACATAACTTGCCTGCAATGTATTCTTGAGCTTGTATTTCATGCCTAAAAATTGATAAAGAAGGGAGTGTTTATTTGTAATTCTCAAATACAATTGCAGTATTAAAACTCTATAAATTTATTTCATATAGACACACTTTTTGTTTACATTGTTGCACATTTTTCAAGTCTATAATACAAACTCATGCTTTAATAAAACAGTGTATCAAATAAAAGCTTTATATGTTATTTTAAAAGTCAAGCTAACCAACGCATTCTGACACAGAGTGTAAAATAGTTCACATATACAGTGTGTTTTTCAGGTGTGTATACAGTGAATCTGCCAATTGGTTAGATTTATATGCTTGGGATTACTTTTAACCAGCTATAGATGTAGAAAGCAGTTATAACATTTGACAGGTGACATACCACCTGGCCAGATTGAGTGCTTTCATTGAAATGATATTCAAATATTGGCAGGGCACATTACTTCTGCTATTTCTGAGTCACCTTGCATTGGTACACCTAAGTAAATGAAACATAAGCTCGTAACAAGTGTATGTTGTTAGGTTGTCTGGTATCAAATGAGAACTGCTTTGCATGAGTTTGTACGTTTTGCATGGGTGAATACTTGTCTTTGGTAGCTGCTACTTGCTGGACTAAGCACAGAACAGTGTACCAAATCTGCCACTAAAGCTCTCTAACATTCTAAGTGGCATTAAGACCAAGGCAACCTTTAAATCTTGTAATTCAATATCCCATCTTGTCATGACTCAGTTAACAGCATAGATTTTGTGATGTCATCTCAGCTCAGTGATATTCATGCATTAAATGCAGGAAGTGGTGAAAACTTTCCAAAATTTAGAAGGTGAAAGTTTCTGACTGTGCGGCTGCTGAAATGTTCTTGAAGAGTCACCAGCTTTTTTGGAAGTACGTTTTTTTCTTTCCCACTTAAATACACCTGAATTAAAATATGAATTAATATAAAGTACAATTCCAATTCCAAAAAAGGTGGGACACTGTAAACTCTACATAAAAACAGAATGCAATGATTTGCAAATCTCATGAACCCATATTTTATTTACAATAGACATTCCCAGATGTTCACAGAGTGTTGTTAAAGAGGAAGTAAACCCCAAAAAATTGCATAGCATACTAGCTCATTATGTGGGACTTACCTGAGATCGAAGCCCCCAAAGTGCTCCTCGCTATCTCCACCGCCATGTCCCCTCGGAGCGTCTCGCTTGTATCGCCACTCCAGCACTGTGACTGGCCGGAACAGCGATGACGTCACTCCCCTGCATGCACGGCTTTCTGGCATTACCCCATTCAGAAAACCGGCACACTCAGTGCGCCTGCACCGTTGTCTACGGCACGCCTGCGCCACTGTCTACGGCACGCATGCACCGTAGACATTGGTGCAGTGTTTTCTGCAAATATCTCCTTAACCGTGTAGGTTAAGGAGATATTTCTTGCACCTACAGGTAAGCCTTAATCTAGGCCTACCTGTAGGTGCAAGTTGTCTGGTTGGGTTTACAACCACTTTAAGACCCCTTTCACACTGGGGCGTTTTTCAGGCGCCTTGGCGTTAAAAAAAAAAAAAGGGAAGGGTGCTTTAGCAGCGGTGTATTCAATGCTCCTAAAGCGCTGCAAAGAAGCTGCTTGCAGGAATTTTTTGGACGCCCTGCCAGCGCAGCGCTTCAGTGTGAGAGCACTCTGGTTTTCACATTGGGATTGCAGATGCAGCTTCTTTCAGACGCTTTTTTTTAACGCTAAGACCCATTTCACACTGGGGTGTTTTTCAGGCGCTTTAGTGAGAAAGTATTCGGGCTTTCACATTGGGATTGCAGATGCAGCTTCTTTCAGGCGCTTTTTTTTAACGCTAAAGCGCCTGAAAAATGCCCCAGTGTGAAAGGGGTCTTAATGAGGGGATGCTATATCATGGTAAACATGGCTCTGCCCCCACAAAGACTTGCTGCCATCAACTTCAAAATGACCTTATTTTTTTTCTTAAAATGGCAATTTTTTTCAGTTTAAACGTGATATGTTTTCTATTTTTTATTGTGAATAAAATGGGTTTATGAGACTTGTAAATCATTGCATTATGTTTTTATGTAGATTTTACACAGTGTGCCAACTTTTTTTGAATTAGGGTTGTAAATCATTTTCAAAAACATTAATTTGTGCTTTAAAATCTTCTGCCCGCTAAAATCCTATTTACAATAGTTATTAACCTGACTTTTCCTGTACTGTGTTTTAAGGTATAGAATACAATGTAAATAATAGCAAAAAAAAAAAATACTATATATGTATATATTATATTAATATACAATGCACATTTGTCCATAAAATATAGATGTGTGTGTATTCAGTTAGAAAATAAATATTTGCAAGGAATTTCTCACATGGTGTGTTTTTGATTCTTTAACAACCATTACTATGTATTCATTTGACTGGTAGATTATGTGGTTAGATGCCAATAAGCCTGAGTATGTTATGTAACAACAGGCATTTTTTTTTTCTATAAGCAATTTGATTTTAGTATATCAGTGATGTTTGATTATTATGTGATATACGGTACCTACTGACAGCTGTCATTTAATTAAACATAATATTGGTTGTCAAGATTTTTACATGTTTGTTCCTCCTCCTTAACTTGTTCATTGATATAATCAAATGAAGTTCACTTTAATCATTCAGGGTGGTAGTATTGTGTGCATTATCTTTGGATTCTATAGATTAGTGGTGGCCAACTTGAAAATTAGAGAGGGCCTCAAGTGTGGCCCCCGATAATGCCAGAGGGCCACACAATAGCAGCTATTTTTCACACCTCAACACCCAAAAATGTAGTTCTTGCTGCATTTTATGCCGCATTTTGCAATAACAAACCCCAGAACTGGTATCGGCAGACGCAATAAAAAAACCCTAACATGATATCAGTGGACTGAAATAAACCCCCAGCATTAGTGTTAGTGACTGCAATAATAGCCACTAGCATAAGTGTTGGTACTATTAACACTGCACACACACATCAGTGGCAGTGAAATTGTACCATCCTATCCCTGCATTGGTGGTCAGTGACAGCAACATTTTACCCCCTACAAAAAATTGTCCACTACTCTCACCTATAACTGGCCCTTACAGCAAGGGGCATTGGAAGGCAACACATAACAAAAAAGGACCAAGGGAAAAATCCAAGGAGAATTCCAAGCTCTATTTACCGACCAGCCTGCAACCAACCAGATTAACCTGTCTTAACAGTATGCATTTAAAAAGGGTTTAGTTTGCATATGCATTCATAAGCTACAGAGCCCCGCCAAGGCACCCTGGTATCTGTAGTCCTATATCTAACTTATAAGAGGCTCCACCGTGGAAGCACATGCATTCTGATTAGATGGATGCAGGCAGATGGGCTGGAGGGAGCCCATCCCTCCTTAAAGGTACAGGGGCAAATTGAACACCCAGCAGGTAGCACAATGGCCGCAAAGGTGTCAATGCGTTGCCTGACCTAAAATCAAGCGTACAAAAAATGATCCACTGCTCTCACCTTTAACTGGCCCTTATAGGTTAGGATACCCCTAACCTGATGGCCAATAGCATTAAACATTACCCCCCCACCCCCCTGTATTGGTAGTCATGGCAGTGAAAGTTAACCCCCCCTCTGTTTTGGTGGTTAAGACAGTGAAGGTGTTAACCCCCCCATATTGATGGTCATGGCAGTGAAAGTGTATGTGTACTGTGGCCGTAGATTAAATCCAAAGTGAAGTAGAGTTTTTTTTCTTTTATGTCCTTTTATACATGGATGTTTTCTAAGTTAAGTCCACTTTGTAGCCGACTCCTTTTACTTGTTACTGAACTTGTAGGTTCATAATGTGTAGCTTAGAATTTTTTGAACATTTTATTTATTTATTTGTGGAGAATAATATTGCTTTTATTTTATTATTCTACTAGACTGGAAAAATAGAATTCTAAGGTAGTTGCCATCAGCAGCCTGTCATGTCTATTCTTCTGTAGCCTTCACTTTGAAAGTGAGAATCTGATTGGTTACTATGGGCAGCAATGAGGCGGCTGTGCTCCAATTTTTAGAAATCTGACCATCCATTTTTTTTGTACTATTGTTGCCAGGCAAGTTACCTTGCCCCGTTGCTTATTCTGTTTGAAAAATAATTTGAGTGAAAAAGCTTCGGAGGTTTTATTCACGTTATTCAAATGACCATTTGTACACTTTTATTCAAAATAGCCATTGCTCTTTTGGCATCTTAGTGAAATTCCTTTGCACAGAAACACATTTACTGCAAAGGGCAAACTTGCATAGTAGAATAGATAAATCAAAATCATGAATGGGTAGTTTATTGAATCTAAATTGTGCCCAGTTGGCCTAAGATCTGCGTGTGAGCAATCCATCTTATGCTGATAATGGAGGCGCTGGAAATCCACCCGATGCTTGCAATATTAAATTTCAGTCTAATGAGCTGTACTAATACATATGGAAGATGGTTGCAAAGAGCAGCTTGTGAATCTAAGCGGGATAATTTGAACAAAACTGCATCTTAGCCCTTAACGTGACTCTAGGGGTACATCTACTATTACACATAAGATGTAGGCTTGTTTTCCTACATCTTTGAATTCAATAGTGTATACTTTTAATATTTTAATCATTATGTGTGTTTATTATAATTGTTTCTATTATGTGTGTGACTGTTTCATAGTATGTGATGAATATAGTCTATTTGGATTGTTCTTACTGTCATTTATTTAGGGATTCCAAAAACATGCACAGTGCTTCTCTTTCAGATGCTATACTTAGGCTTTGTAGATATAGAAACAGATTCACACCACACAAACAAATTTTGATAAGATTCTGTGTCCATTTCTTAGATTTGTTAGGCACTTATAAGCATAGATGAGGACTGTAAAAAATTGGCCTTCCCAGACAATTCCCTGTCTTTGCTAACAATACATTTTCCAAGTACTTTCACAGCACCAAAATCAGAGAGTATAGTATTCCTCCAGACTTTAAATAGTAGTTATAGTTCTACATCTCAAATTTTAGGATTTCAGATCCCTTTCTTACTGTTAAACAGATCTATGGTGTTTAAAACAAAAGTCTACCATTCCCTGTGCAAGACTGAAACACATACTTTTTGAAAAGGGAGTATAAGGCCTAAGAATCGGATTGCAAGTATTCATCAGAAAAGTAGAACCGTTTCCAGTTGAGCCAGCAGTTTTTCTGCTCCATTTTTTCTAAAGGCCATATTTTCATGTGCTGGATATCATTCACTTTGGCAACCCATTGAAACACGGTGGGTGATGATGATTGTTTCCACATGCTGAGAATACAGGCCCTGGCCGTATTTAAATGTTTAACAATTAAGCAATTTATTATACTTTTTACTGGACATTGGCGTTGGGTTCAGGAGAATCGCTGCAGGATTGTCAGAGGAAGACGCCCACAGGTTTCTGTACTGTTTGAGGACGACGTTGTCAAAAAGGGTGTATGATTGGGTATTCCCCAAAAATATGTAGTAGTGTACCCGTTTGGGTTCTGCAATTCCAGTATAAGGGGCTGTGCCATGTAAACAAGAATGGGGCCTTTACCAAGGCAAAAATATTTGAAAGGAGCGAGATGTGAAAATGTACATGATCAGGTAGGGAACATACAAAGTGGGAGAGCTGTAAGATTCTCTTTCTACCTTTTGTATTTTCTCTTTACCAAGTGGGCATTTAACTGGCTTCAGTAATAAGGTTCTTTAGGCAGCTCTGTAGGCTCATAGTAGCCACCTCTGTTAAACCACTGGTTTTGTAGGCCTGTTAGCCTTTTTTGTCCTGTTGCCCACCCCTCAATTGGACTTGTTGTGTGCGTCCCAATGGTTCCTGAATTACCGTCCTGTGTATGGTGATTTACGATTAAGAAAATAGTATTTTTGTCTCACTTGCAAAATCTTTTCTTTGAATACGTCACAGAGCACAGGTCCATCCGCTCTCCAAATATGATCCACGCTTGTTATTGCTACACAGGCATGCAGTGAGTGGGATGGGTTATACTGGCCTGCCTTTACAGCTTTGTTTGCAAGTGTCATGTTCTCCTGAAGGTTGTAGTAATAACCCAGTCATTCTAGAATTGCCATCCTGTGATGTATTCCAAGAAAAGGATTTCACAGCTAAAACAAAAATCATTTTTTTTCAGTGAATACATAAAAGTATTTCTTAATTCAAAGTAATTGAAAAGACGTGTACGCGTTGTAGACATTTAACTATATTTGAACACAGTTTAGTTTGAGAAAAAATGAAAGTATGTCAAGGGGGAAATAATAAAGAAAAAAACATGTTTTATCCTTTTAAACTTGTTGCAAGTACAAAAAAATAACTGTTGATGTTACAGAAATATAATATACTCCTACCTTCTGCTTTAACATGACAACACAGATCTGAACGTAGAATGACTAAGCACGTATTGCCAGTCTTGCCTACACTATAACACACTTCCCCCCCCCATATTCATAACTTGTCACCTAGCTCAAGCAGAGAGAGCAGAAATTTATCATCAAGATTTCTGGCAAAATCAAGAGATATTATTTGCACTTATTGAAAAGATATAGCAAAATACTTTCAATTGATTATTTAGCAGACCAAAAAAGGAACAAACATGAGAAGTTCCTTGTTAGGCAGACCATACATTAATCATTGTTTTCCTTGTTTCTACTAGTGGATTGAATGGGGAAAAAAATCCAGATTCACCCAATCACATACTTGTGGATGGGAGAATCCTCCCTGTTTCATTTTTATATTCCGACAGCAAGGGGACTTCCCTGCTGTCATAACACACTGATCATAGCTGGCGGCACTGATTGATCGTGAAAAACAAGACTGGCAGGTTGTCGATTGGTAAACTTCTGTCCTTGTTGAACTGACCAAATTTTGACTGGCCAACTTTTGAGCCATGTATTGCTAGTTTTAGGGTTTACATAAACACTATATTATAAACTGTTAGTAATAGATATATGACCGCACCTGATACCCTATACCACCACTGTGCCTATGAAAAATAAAAACAGTGAAAAAAGCTGCCACTTGGTGAAAATAAAGCATATATGTGTAATTAAACCTTTTTAAACAAAAGATGTATAAACAGGAACAATAGTGGCGCTTAAACAATGCAGTATACAGCAAAAATTGTAAATGATAACAATGATTAATGTATGAAACATGGATATTAAAAAATATCACTCAGTTACATGTGCTAAATCAATAGTCCATAAAGCAAAAAAAAAAAAATTCCTGTTTATATACACTATATTGCCAAAAGTATTGGGACGCTTGCCTTGAACTTTAACCACTTGCCGACCAGCCGTCATTAAACGGCTGCAGGTCGGCACATTCCCGCTAATCGGCGTAACTGTACATGGACTCCTTTAAGAGCCATAGCAGGCATGTGCCCGCTGCACGGCGATTGTTGGAGAGAGAGCCAGAACGGGGATCTGTCAATGTAAACACAGATCCCTGTTCTGACAGGGGGGGAGAGACAGATCTGCTGTTCCTAGTGATTAGGAACAGCAAAATGTCTCCTCCTCCAGTCAGTCCCATCCCCCCACAGTTAGAAACACACATGAGGGAAGACGTTTAACCCCTCGATCGCCCTCTAGTGTCAACCCCTTACCTGCCAGTGACATTTACACAGTAATCGGTGCATTTTTATAGCACTGATCGCTGTATAAATGTCAATGGTCCCAAAAATGTGTCAAACGTGTCTGATCTGTCTGTCACAATGTCGCAGTCCTGCTGAAAATTGCAGATCGCCACCATTACTAGTAAAAAATAAATAAAACAATGCCATAAATCTATCCCCTATCTTGTAGATGCTATAACTTTTGCGCAAACGAATCAATATACGCTTATTGCATTTTTTATTTTTTTTTACAAAAAATATGTAGAAGAATACATATTGGCCTAAACTGATGAAGACATTTTGTTTTTGGAAATTTTTTGGGGGGGATATTTTTTATAGCAAGAAGTAAAAAATATATATTTTTTTCAAAATTGTCGCTCTATTTTTGTTTATAGCGCAAAAAATAAAAACTGCAGAGGTGATCAAATGCCACCAAAAGAAATCCCTATTTGTGGGAAAAAGGGACATAGATTTTGTTTGTGTACAACGTTGCATGACCACACAATTTTCAGTTAAAGCGACACAGTGCCGTATGGCAAAAAATTGCCTGGTCATTAAGAGGGCAGATCCTTCCAGGGCTGAAGTGGTTAATGGCATTTCAGTCTTAGACCGTAGGAATGTGTCTATGGGAATGTTTGACCATTCTTCCAGTAACACATTTGTGAGGTCAGGCACTGATGTTGGACGAGAAGGCCTGGCTCACAGTCTTCACTCGAACTCATCCCAAAGGTGTTCTATCGGGTTGAGGTCGGGACTCTGTGTAGCCCAGTCCACTCCAAACTTGCTCATCCACACTATACTGCCAAAAGTGTTGGGCCGCCCCTCCAAATCATTTGATGGAGTGGGGTTTATAGTGAATGGTTGTTTATCAGGGGTTGGGCTTGGCCCCTTAGTTCCAGTGAAGGGAACTTTTAAGGTGTCCGCATACTA
The DNA here is from genome assembly GCF_905171775.1 of Rana temporaria. Classification (NCBI taxonomy): domain Eukaryota; kingdom Metazoa; phylum Chordata; class Amphibia; order Anura; family Ranidae; genus Rana; species Rana temporaria. The sequence continues at coordinate 157,041,527 of NC_053492.1, forward strand.
AGACACGTTGGACAATTTTATGGTCCCAACATTGTGGGAACAGTTTGGGGACAGCCCCTTCCTTTTCCAACAGGACTGCACACCAGTGCACAAAGCAAGGTCCATAAAGACATGGATGAGTAAGTTCGGGGTGGAGCTTGGGCTGCAAAGGGCTGGCCAACTCAATGTTGAACCCTATGGGCGAAAACAAGAGTGTCTATAAAGTTCATGTGCGTGTAAAGGCAAGTGTCCCAATACTTGTGTGTAGTCAACAGAATGCAGATGCAATTTCTCTAGTGCAAGTTTGAAGATGAAGCCAACATTCTGCTAATCAGTATGACTGTTTAAGAATAATTTATTTATGCAAAATTAAACTGAACTTTTGATTCGAAACCATGTACATATGGCAGTTTACATTGTGCCATAAAATATTGTACTGTAAGTTAATAAAAAACTGTCATAGATGCAGTATATTATTCTGGATCACTAGCTCCATTTCATACGAGAGGGATCAGTTAAAGTTGAATTCCAGGTATGGATTTTTTTGCATGGTTACATTACGGTAGTTCAGCTTGGACCAATATAAGTATGTTCCATTGATCTCCATGAAAGCGGATAGTTGCTGTAGTAGCCACTACTACTAAAGTGTTCCACGCTATCTTTCTGGGTCCTGTGGCCTGCTGCATTGTGAACACAGAGGGTCAGTTGCTTGACATCCAAGTTTGACTAAAGTACCTGCATAAAAAAATCATAAATGGAATTCAGCTTCAAAGGTCCATATCTTGCATGAGCTTTGCATGCATTCAGTTTTGGGATTTGCTGGTCCACAGATCGGCTACACATAGTAAAATAAAGGCACTTGTAATGCATTTTACTTGTATAGCCTTGTTTCTACTCAGTTGGTAGCCCAACTATGTCTATCTATGTATACATCTGCTGTTTGCCCTTCCTTTTAGATAAAGTTCAGATTCTTCACTTTTATTTTTTATTTTCCATCTGACAAGGCAGTACTTTTTAAACTTAATATTTCATCAAGTATAATGCTATTAGAGACTTATTTTCACTTAGTTCACTCATCAGGCAGTGAGATGGCAATAAAAGGGAATGGCTCCTTTGAGACATTAATGCTTTGGAATAAATGATGTGCTAGAACAGAAATTTAATTAATTTACAGAGTATATTGATAGTCCCCTGTTACTGTGCTGTATATTTTTAATCTTCTTTAACATCTGTAGTAAAGTGTTTCAAAACCCCTGCAGTTGAGCAACTAATAGATAATTAAGTAATAAGGGAAGAGGTTTCCAGAGGGAAAGAGATTCTTTTAACGAGTGCTGTCATAATAGGAATATAGCACTGTTCATATGATTTATTGGGACGAAAATATATAATTCTATTATATTTCAAAATAGAAACTGCATCCTTGCTATGTGTTGAGAATCTAGCCATATAAACGTTTTGTGTTCAAGAAAATCGTCACTGCAATAAGAGAAGATTTGTTATGTTTGCGACCTTATGTATTTTTTGTGGAGAGTGACGTTTAAGGGGGAACGATTACTAAAATGAACTTGCCTGTAAATCAAAATAATAGGGATTAGTTAAATCACCTGAAGCTGTAAATGTTGCTTTTTTGAATGGTCATAAACATCCTGATACAGCTAGAATACAACACTTGGCGAAGATAAGGTTGTTAAAAGCTACACTAGAGGGCAGTAATGTGTGCTTCCTAACGGGTAGAATATTTTTTTATGTGACCTGACCAGTAGTTTATTCCTATTCTAAATGAAATGAAGGAAGGAAGGTGTTGGCTATACATGTACTGCTTCAACAAATCATGCAAATCATTAAGGGGCGCAGAGGAAGGACCCATCTTTTCAGATAGGGGACAATGTTGTACTGGGGGAGACATCCACCTCTCTGTGGTTGCATGGAATATTTTAAATCACTTCCTCAATTATACTGTACTTGATTTTAAAGAAATCCAAGTCCCTAAAGAATAGAACTTTGGGAGATGGGTATGATGAAAATAAATATATGCAGATTTGATGAAGAAAAAAAATAAACAGCAGCTACAAATACTGTAGTGGCTAACTTTTAATAAAAGGACCAGGCCAGTTCTTTACCAGTCTTTGGGTTCTCGGCACCGGCAAGTTTGCTTAGGAAGCTGGCTCCTTGCGACTTCACAGCCGACTTTCCACTGCATGCACAAACCGCTCTGCACTTCCTGAATGGTCCTGAACCTGTGACTTGTCTCAGAAGGCTGCGGGCAAAGGAGGGGGGGGGCACTTCTACTTGGATCACATTGGCAATCTGAGCCGAAGTGTGAGTCAGTACCTGTCAAAACCAGGTTCCTGCACCCCCCAAAAAAAGGATCCAAAAGTGATAGGGGAGGGGGGGGGCAGATAAGGGCAGACCTTACTCTTTTGGATAAGGTTCCACATTAAATTTATTATACAATGATAATGATTAAATAATGACATCAAAGAATATGGTCAGCATGTGTTCTTCAGGTCAGCTGTAATTGATATGTGTACTGTTTGGCTTAATATATAAATTGTGTATTTAGACTACTTATGTATGAATTTGGTTATTTTTTTTATAGTACATAAAGGCCTGGGCAGCAGGGCTAATCGAAAAGTGTGGATATATAGTAGATCTAAAATTTCCTTTTTTCTTGTATGAAGAACCCTAATTCATGGAATTTACAAGAACTTTGAGTATTTGATTTTTGGCATATTAAAAGCCTGTCAAAACTTGGGCCAAATTGGAAACCCTACAATCTTCCATTTTCTATTTTTTAGTAAGTGAATTATGCTATCTTTGTATTGGGGTGTCGCAATCCTTAGTCACATTTTATCAGCCTTCTCTAATATATCAACTGCTAAAATATAAATTCACAGAAAACTGGTCAAATTTTAAAAAAATTACCCAAAAATATATTTTTTACATGCTGCTCTGTTTTACCGCATAACAGTAAGGCCCCTTTCACATTGGGGCGTTTTTCATGCGGTACAGCGCTAAAAATAGCGCTGCTATACCACATGAAAAAACCTGCCCTGTAGTGTTCAATGTGAAAGCCCGAAGGCTTTCACATTGAAGCGGTGCGCTAGCAGGAGCGCTCCAAAAGTCCTGCTAGCCGCATCTTTACCGCGGTATAGGAGCAGGCGGTATTAACCCTTTTTCGGCCGCTAGCGGGGGTTAAAACCTCACGGCTAGCGCCCGAATATCGCGGTAAATACGACGGTATAGCCGCGCTATACTGTCACCGCGGCTCCGCGCCTCAATGTGAAAGAGGTCTAAGGATTTGCAAGGTGACAATCCATTATTCTCCCCTGCTTACAGGACAGCTGCAGCATGCTCTAATGTTTACATCCTATGCCCTATATTTTCCTTAGCACTGGCTGTGCAGTGATCCCTCAGACTTTTACAGTAGTGTCTCCCAAGATTGGATTTTTTTTAAGACATTCCAGAAGAAGGCATTTGTTGCTTTAACACCGCAATAAACCTAAAACAAATTATGCTGATCCTGATGCTAACGAGTGCGGAGTTATTCTAATACTCTTATCCCTTGCTTTTCTTAGTTTTTGTAGTGAAGAATACTAATTTTTTTTGTTTGTTTTTTGTTTTAGCAAAAGCTGATGAAGCTTTAAGAGCAAGAGAGAAGAGTGAAGAAGATGTCCGAAAACGTAAAGAAGAAGGTAAGTACTTTTGTGCTTTTTTAACTGAAAACTGTTTTTTTCCAGGACTGCATTTATAGTAACCCGTGTAGCTGCTGTGTTGCCCATTGTTGCAAGGCCTCATGGTCTAAAGAAAAGGAGACTGACTTCCAATCTAACTAGCGCTATAGAAAATATTGTTTTTTAAAAGTTGCGGTGACAGACCCACATTGCCATGTGATTTATTTGAGAGAATTTAATCACTGGCTTCAAAGAGGAAGTAGGTTTTCTTTACTGAACAAACCAGTGGATTAATTTTTAGTGTACATTTAACTCTGCTTCTCCTTGCAAATATTTTAATTGCATTTGGTATAATTTTTGTATGGATGTAATGTAACATCAAAATGCTCCACTTCCTGTAACAAATGTAATAATCTGTGTGTTCTGTTTTAAACTATTAATTGACAGAGGAAGAATGATAAGATTTATTGAGTGGAATGTAGTCATTCTCCAATGTCTTTGTAGGTCTGTCTACTTCTAAGAATTTATTTATCTCTACTTTGAGTTATTATTCATAGTAAGAAAAAGCAAATGCCTGTAATCATCTTTAGAGGTTTAGGATATTGAAGTTTAAACATACTTTTCATTGATCATTTAAAAAAAAATAACTTTTTTTTCAGTGTAATGAGAGATTTAAATAATGTATGCAAAACTGTTCTCACTTCAAACTAAGCTGGGCACTCATTTCATCTAAAGAATGTCTTTTTTTCTCTTATGTTAATTTGCTAATTATGTTAGCCAGGTATCCAGTTTAATGCATGATAAAGAAATGAATTGCAGATTTAATGGTGATTAATAGAGTTAAGACTGCAATGCAGTTTTCTTTTTCTTTGATTAGTTTTACATGTGGTTGCTTAGTGGTCCTGTTTATTCTAGAGGTATCAAAACTTTGCATATGTCTTCAAATATCTGTTTTTTGTGCGCACTGCTACGGGGGTCACAGGAAAAAAGCTGCACTTTGGAAACACAGAGTGGTCCTGGGAGCAAGCCTGGATGAGTGCCCCCATAGGAACCGAGAAGAGGAGGATCAGGGCTGCTCTGTGCAAAACCATTGCGCAGAGTAGGCAAGTATAACATGTTTGGTGTAAAAAATGGTTTACAATCACTTTAATGCTTATTAGCAAATACATAATTTATAATAACAACAAACATAATCAGTTTTTTTACCTAAACCATGTTTAAAACTAAAGTGCTTTGCCGCAAGCATACAATTATCAAATAAAATACGAAGTGTACAAACAAAAATCATAAACTATAGTGATAAGTGAGGTAAAAACAAATATGTTGAATGATTTTAAAAGTTTCATGCATGCTAGTATCTCAAATTCTCTGGAAGAGAGTTTTGAAGCTAGGGATCCTATTATCACTAACACTTACTTTGAATCAGCTACTTATTTTATTTTTTTAAGTTTATGAAAAACAGTATTGTCCTTTTAAATATTGTAGCTCAATTCTGTGTATGGCAGTTGAATTGTAAGTAAAATGCCTAAATGTGAACTCCATAGAATGTGACATGTTGTTTCATATGTGATCACGAAAAAGCTTGTAGCCCTGCTCAAAGCTAGAAGAGTATTCCCCCCTGTGCTCAGAATATGGGAGCAGGCGTCTGAGTTCACTGATCCAGAAGTGTTGGTGTACCGTAGCTGAGATGCCGCTCAGACCAACCCAGTGCTTATGCGGTGTATGGCCTCAGCCAGCGATGCTTTGACCACACCCACTGATGCATTTCGCCTGCTCACCAGGTCTTGGTTACAGAGGTCATATGTTTTATATGTTGCAGCATATCAAGTTTACACATACAAGTATAGGACTAGAGCACAAATTTCAACCCAATTGTGTGTTTGTTATAAATAGTACCAATAGCCAAACAATTTAAAAAAGAAAAAGCTACTTACTGTTAAGTTAAAGGAACACTAAAGGCAAACTTTTTTTTTTAATAACAAACATGTTATACTTACCTCCACTGTGCAGCTCGTTTTGCACAGAGTGTCCCCTAACCCTGTGTTCTGGGATCCCTCGGCGGCTGTCTCGGCTCCTCCTCGCAAAAGCTTTCCACCTTTGAGCGAGCGAGCTCGCATGGTGGAAAGCTTTTGCGAGCGCTCCCGTGATACAGCGGCCGGCATAGCCGCCGACTGTATTACTCGTCCCTGTGCCGTGTCATCCGCTGTGATTGACAGCAGCGCCAGCCAATGGCTGCGTGCTGCTATCAATCTGTCCAGCCTAGCCAGTCAACGGGCAGGCTGGGAACCGAAGAGGATCACGTGGACGCGTGCGGGACTTTCGAGGGGTCAGGTAAGTAAAACGGGGGTTGGGGGGGGCGGTAACGTCGGATGTTTTTTCACCTTAATGCATAGGATGCATTAAGGTGAAAAAACAATTACCTTTACAACCCCTTTAAGGCTTTCCTTTTTTGTTTTGTTTTTGCTATGACAGACTTTAAAACCAGGCTGATTTTTGTGTTGGAGTATTTCTTTGAAGATAATCGATTGAATAAAACCAATTTATTTTTTTTCAAATAATTGTTTCGGGGAAAAATGTAAGAATGGAAATATCTATCCAATTACTAAGCAGACTGAAGCTGACCGTTGCAGTTATAAGATATTGCAAAATACCAACACACAATGAACTACAACGATCTTGAATGTGTCATCTAAAAGGAGTTTATAGCCTGTTTAAAAAAGTAATAGAACAGCTTTAACAGTGATATCACATATACAAATACTACTGTTAAAGTGGTATTAAACCCCTTATTTTCCTTTATTTCCCCTCCTGATCCTGCCAGTAACACACTTCCTGTCTTAGGGTGTCTGCATTCTGGATGAAGTAGTAAAGCAGACACCTTTGGGCAGCAGGATTGTCAGTCTGGGGGAGGTAGCATTAGACTTACAGATTTACATGGACTTGGCTATTAAATTAAAGTGATTATTTTTTTTTATAATAAACATGTATTCTTTACCATACACCACGGGACATAGAGTGAGGCTATTATTCCTTACTGTGTTAAGTCTCTAACTCCAGGTGAATGGACATTGGTAGACCAAAGGTCTTTAGACAGGAAGTGATCCCCTATATAACCCCTTCCATACAGGAAGTACATTCAGTTTTTTATCAGTGTCTTGTGGATGGGCAAATTTGTTTGAGCTCTTTTGAGCTCCAGGTCTTGTGTCCCAGCAGGCTTATATGGTTAGATAAATGGTAACCAAGCCTCACAAAGAAGGCACAAGAACCCAGTGTGGTTTTGCCTGTAATGTGACCTCCGGGAACTGGATCCTGCTTAGTGGAATCCTGGACACCACAGAGCTAAGGGATTCCTGCAGGGTGCTGTACAGGTCCAAGGGAAGCGACCTTAAAACATGAAAAGGGTACCCAGTCCTTGACCGAACCCGCTGTGATGGGTGAAGATCATGCTCTTAGTTTCTATGGTTGCCCTGTGCCTGGACGGGTAAGTGATATCCCCCCTTATTTTTTGTGGGGTGCCCCATGTGTGTAACAAACTGTCAATCTAGCTAAGGCTGGACACCTCCTTTTTGCCTAAGGTGGTGTCAGTCTTTCATTTGAATCGGCATTATTTTGCCTTCTTTTTCCTACTCGGCCTCGTTCGATGGAAGAGAAACGACTGCACTCCTTGGATGAAGTGCGAGCAGTCAGAGTTTATTTGTCTAGATATGATGAGATCCAAGGATCACAGTCCTTTTTTTGTTTTACCAGAAGGATCCAAGAAGGGGCAAGCAGAATCCAAGGCAATTGCCATTAGATCTGTCAATTGGTTATTCAGGCCTACGGTCTGAAACGTAAGGCTTCGCCCTTCAGGGTGAGAGCTTATTCTACCAGGCTGCTACTTGGTCTGCAGTGCATACAGGCCTACGGTCTGAAACGTAAGGCTTCGCCCCTTCAGGGTGAGAGCTTATTCTACCAGGCTGCTACTTGCAGTGCATACATTCACCAAATTTTATCAAGTGGATGTTCGAGCAGCCTAGGATTCGGCTTTCGGCCGCAGTGTAATGCGAGCTGCTGTATAGGTCGAATGGCTATTGTTTTGTCAAGGTGTCTCCCTCCCCTCAAGGCTATTGCTCTGGGATATCCCATTAAGTAAGGAATAATAGCCTCACTCTGTGTTTCGTAATGTATGATAAAAAATAGGATTTTTTTGTCATACTTGCCTGTAAAATCCTTTTCTTCCAGTACATTACGAGACACAGAGGTCCCTCCCCTCTTTTTGAGGATTAAGGGCTTGCTACAATGCTTAACCCTTCACATACAGAAAGTACTTATAGAGTGGATCACTTCCTATCTAAGGACCTTTGGTCTACCAGTGTCCATTCACCTGGAGATGCAGTATAACTCAGTAAGTAAGGAATAATAGCCTCACTCTGTACCCGTGATGTACTCAAAGAAAAGGACTTTACAGGTAAGTATGGCGAAAAAATCCTTTCATACTTGCCTGCTTTGTGCAATAGTTTTGCACACAGTGGCCCCGAACCTCTAATGGCATCCCCCACTGGTGCTCTCTGCTCCTCCTCCTTTCCGAGAGCCTGAATGCATAGCAAGCCACTTGGTATGGGGACACTCATGCAGGAATATAAATAAATGGTGATTCTGCGCAACATATCACACTAATGGAATAGTGATATCACATAAGCAAGATAAATGTAAGAGCTGACAAATAATCAGCATATAGTATTAAATGCAAAGAGAATAGTGAGTCCAAATATAAATATATATATACTCAAATAGTGAATAGTGAGTCCAAAATATATAATACTCATAAGGCGAATGTGCAAAGATATATAAAGAATATTGTGCAAAAAAAACGGAATGGAAGTTCAATCCCAATAGTAAACACAAATCAGCTGTCAGGGCAGATATTCTGAATGCACTGGATGAAGGTGAGCACCAGCTCTATGGTGTGAGTGCACGGCCGTGCGATAGAAGATAAACCAGATCCCTGGCTGAGCTCCCGGGACTCTTACCTCTCAGCCCTCCTAAATGGGCATTGATGTACAGGTCACTCGCAGCCTTCTATGGGTGGTCCCTGATGTTTCCTCTCTTGATCTGATGGATCCTTCCTTAATTGGGACAGATGCTCCTCAAAACCAGATGGATGATGTGGGTTATAAGAGAGAGAGAGAGAGGGGACTCCCATAGTGAGGTAACGTTTGGTGCAGGTAAAATATGTTTATTGAGGAAAAACCTGCACTTACATTAAAAGAAAAAGAAAAGTGCAACGAGGAAACAAACAAGCGGTGTTTGAATCGCCAGCTTACGTCACTCCGGGTGTACGTCCTCCAATTCCAGGAATTGGAGGACGTACACCCGGAGTGACGTAAGCTGGCGATTCAAACGCCGCTTGTTTGTTTCCTCGTTGCACTTTTATTTTTCTTTTAATGTAAGTGCAGGTTTTTCCTCAATAAACATATTTTACCTGCACCAAACGTTACCTCACTATGGGAGTCCCCTCTCTCTCTCTCTCTCTCTTATAACCCACATCATCCATCTGGTTTTGAGGAGCATCTGTCCCAATTAAGGAAGGATCCATCAGATCAAGAGAGGAAACATCAGGGACCACCCATAGAAGGCTGCGAGTGACCTGTACATCAATGCCCATTTAGGAGGGCTGAGAGGTAAGAGTCCCGGGAGCTCAGCCAGGGATCTGGTTTATCTTCTATCGCACGGCCGTGCACTCACACCATAGAGCTGGTGCTCACCTTCATCCAGTGCATTCAGAATATCTGCCCTGACAGCTGATTTGTGTTTACTATTGGGATTGAACTTCCATTCCGGTTTTTTTTGCACAATATTCTTTATATATCTTTGCACATTCGCCTTATGAGTATTATATATTTTGGACTCACTATTCACTATTTGAGTATATATATATTTATATTTGGACTCACTATTCTCTTTGCATTTAATACTATATGCTGATTATTTGTCAGCTCTTACATTTATCTTGCTTATGTGATATCACTATTCCATTAGTGTGATATGTTGCGCAGAATCACCATTTATTTATATTCCTGTTTTATGTCATGTAAACATAATTAGGTTTTGCTGCACTATATATTTTTGGTGGATTCACTCATTTAGGATCCATTTTAGCGCAAAAGCACTTGTCACTTTAGACACTCATGCAGGATTGATCCCAGGCCAGGCTGTGTGCGTCTATTGATACACAGTATGACTCGGCCCTGCTCCTTTCTCACAGGATTTGATTGACAGCAGCAGGAGTCATGTATGGAGAGAGAGCAGTGCTGGATCGAGATTGGGCTCAGGTAAGTATTAAGGAGGGGGGCTGAGCTGAAAAAATTTTCAGGTCACCTTTTTTTACCTTAATGCAGAGAATTCTATAAGGTATAAAAAAAAAACTTTTAGCCCTTACAATCACTTTAAAGCTGAACTCCAGGGTTGGTTTACTAAAGGAAAACAGGTTATAAGAGAAGTTGCCCCAGAGCTCAGTAAATGTGGTGAGGATTAACTGTACAAAGAATACCCATTCACACGAAAGAACATTTTTAAAATAAAACAGCATTTTCATTGGACATTGTTAAATGATGAAAGTCAGCAGACTTGTTTACTAAGCTATGGGGCAAATACCCCTATAATTTGGAACTTTTCTTGCAAAATTTTACATTTTATTTGCCTTTAGTAAATCAACCCCATTGACTGCTTGCCCATCAGTAGAGATCATGTTGGATTAGGCCTAGAATTTTACTTATGTAGCCAACATTGGAGGAGTCTTAGATTAGCAGTTTCTCCAGCAATGGTAAGGATTTTGATGCCTTATATTTCTTCCCTTACTCTTACTACTTCATCCTGGAAATACATTTTACAATTAAAATTTGATATTGGGGTGCTTCTAATTCTGCAGCCATTGGAGCAAGCCAACAGCAGAATAAGTGTATGATTGAGGAAAAGTGATCACAGCAATGACTTCAGATCGGTGCAAATTATTGAGGTTGGGGCTTTTTTTTTTCTTTGCTGGTTATGCAGAGATAAACTGAGGTTTTGCTTTACCGATTATAGGCAAAACTGGCCAATTTTTTTTTAATCCCTCTGAATTTAGGCATATCAATAGGTCCAATCCAGTCAACTTTACTGATGATGGGATATCGGAAATGGGAAGTCCACCTCTAACTACTATATGACCCTTTACTCATTGCATTGTAGTCTTGGATATTGCATAAATGCAATTTTTGTGTAACAGGCTGGACAAGAGACAGCTAGCCGTGTATAGCAAGCTTTAGGCTAGTCAAGGTGATCAGACTTGCCATTCACTTCTGTGCACTATTCAAAGGCTTTCACGTAAACCAAGAGCAAGCCGAAATCTTGGAAGAATGTGAATGGCTTGTGCTGTAACCACCTAAAATGAAATACAAGTTTTAAGTGGGCTAACCATTTTTATTTAGTTTACTTTTCTGTCTGTGGGAGGTGGAGAGAATATTTACACAGCATTTCCTATATAGTTGTATAACATTTGTTTGCTAGCTCTGTGCTACTGCCCCTTATTTTCTTTAGATTTATTTTCTCAAATTTTTTATTCTGCAATGTGTGCATTTTATAAAAGTTGTTTCACTTACCTATACGTATATGATATGACTTTTGCATACAAAAAAAGTAAGCAGACTGTTGAAAACAATGGCTACATATATGCTGTCATTTCTTGTTTATGTAGAAAATCTTAACTTCTTGCCCTCTTAGCAGGTTATTGGATTGTACATATTTTATTTCTTTGCATTTTTATTGTTATACACTGTAAAATGATTTGTAGCTGTCACATTACTGAAATCCCCTAGAGCTGTTTGGTAAGGGTTATTTTTCTTATTTTAAATATTACATTTATTATTACCCTCCAGAACCAGTTAATTTAATTTACTGAAATGCACAATATTAAACATAACATACATTTAATTCACCCTAATGTCTAATTTTTTAATGGTGTATTCTTAATTTTACAACTTCTCTGTGACGGTTGCTTGCAAATTGCATTTTATGATTTGTAGGATAAAGGTGATGTTCTGATCAACTATGTTTTGTATTAATGCTTTTAAATACTACAATGCTATATATTTCTATATAATCTGGTCTAACAGAAGATTTACATTGCCAAAATCTGGGGTAGAAGCTGAATCAATTTAGTATTTCATTTTGTATTAGTAAAGGCAAAAGCATAACTACAAAACCTGATTTAGCCATAAATATAGGTATAGGTTTCCATGCAGAGATCCCAGGATAGGGTAGTGTTTGTTATACTACTGCTTGGATTAATTGAGGTACCAATTGGTAGTGACCAGTAGGGTCAGTATGCAATTGTGGGGCTAATTTAAAGTAAGTCTTATGCCGCGTACACACAAGTAGACATTCCGACAACAAAACCGTGGATTTTTTTTCTGACGTAATGTTGGCTCAAACTCGTGTTGTATACACGGTCACACAAATGTTGTCGGAAATTCCGAGCGTCAAGAATGCAGTCACGTACATCAATACAACTATGTGCAACCAATCCTCTGCTTTTAACATACTAGTTAGACAGTTGAATTTGGCTTGCTGTTTGGGTGGTAAGTTTGAGCTTGCTTATTACGCATTTATTACTTTACTACTGTTTGCATCAAATCGCATCTCATTTAAAGTCCCAACTTCTTCTCTTTTTCCATTTTCGGGGATGGAGGCATGTGTCTATATGCCTCATTCAAAGTCCCAAGCCATGTTCTATTTCATATTACAGGGATGGAGATGCGATTTAGATGTTTTTATATATTTGCCCTTATGCGTCTTTTCCAATGCTTCTCACTACCATACCATTCTTAGGTGGAGGCGGGGACACATACCCCTAGTTACCTGTCCTCCATCTACTCATTAGTATTTGGGCTTTCCGGCATCATGCCTCTGTGTTACAGGGGTGTAAGGCAGCGACCTGGTCGTCAATCCACACTTTTTCAAAGTTTTACAAGGTGGATGTGTGTGCATCTTCTGTTGCCTTCTTCGGCCGCAGGTGTTACAGGCGGCAGCTTATGGTTAGAGTTTCTCCATTGAGCAACTCCGGTTTTGTTTGGGGTGTAACCTGGTTTGCTGTGTTATTTTCCCACCCCTCTAAATTTTTTGACACTGCTTGGGGACGTCCCTACTGTCAAAGGATGCTGTGTCCGTCTATGAACGGAAGTGAAAATGGGATTTTTGTACTCACCGTAAAATCCATTTCTCTGAGTTCATAGACGGACACAGCACCCACCCCTCCTTTGTTTGTACTGCTTGTTACAAACTGAGGCTGCTAGAGCAGGTGGTGGGTTATACCCGGGGGCCACGCCCCCTGGGAGGAGCTGCACTGAGGAATGTGTTATTAACACTTTAAGTGCTTTTTTTCTGCCTAAACTCTCCTAAAGGGAAGCGGATATAACCCTACTGTCAAAGGATGCTGTGTCCGTCTATGAACTCAGAGAAATGGATTTTACGGTGAGTACAAAAATCCTATTTTTTATAACGCAACAATAAATACAGCTCTGAAAAAAAAGATGTTAACAAGACTCGATGTGTTCAGATGTTTGTACAAATAAAATAAATAACTTGATGCTAAAGAAAGAGAGTTCAAGTGCAAAAATTTGTAAAGGTCCAATAGTGTATTGTCTAAAAATTTCTGTCACCTTGAGAATCTTCCAATATGTTCAAATTTTATACCAGTAAAAAAAAATATTGCCCTCCACCACACTCTGGAAAGTGCATACTTTGTGTATTCCTAACCAAGGTGGTGTTCAGATAGTTTTCCCTTTAAAGTCAGCTTTTTCCTCCTCCAACTCCCCAACTCACAGGACGGGTATATAGATATTAAAAAAAAAAAAAAACTCCTATAGTGTGATAACGTTCATAAAATGTTATTAAACAAAGTTAAAAATATACTGCTATATATTGACTTAGCAGGCTTATCAACAACATTCCAAGTCTCATACTAGTTTGTCAAAGTGAGAGAGGGCACTGTCGATCGTTCAAACCTTTGTTGCACACAGAACTATAGCGGTCACATGGGCACAAGGCAGGGTTGCTGCCAGCATTGAGGTTTGCCCCTATGCGTTTCATCTACAGCAGCTTTATCAAGGGGGGTGCCTAGTGCTGGAGACACCAATCAGATATACTCTGGCCCGATCCCCAGAGTCTGCAACAAAAAACATCAACAGAGCAAACAAATAGAAATAGAACCCTTGCAAAAATCCTTCCAAAGAGACCACAATTTGTTTACAGAAAGGCCCCTACAATAAGAGATAGGTTGGTCCACAATGTACCAGATTCCCTAAATAAATTGTTTACATTCCTTGACCAAAAAGGCTTTTCTCTTATCGTCCATGGACAGACACAGCTCCTTAAATCTTGACATTTGGGTTATGTTCCTGTTCATAAGAGAGGACTAGGCAGAACATGTTAGTTATCCTAAAACATGTAACAGAGTTGAACAGCCCCACCCAGGGGGCAGGTCCCTCCGGTCATAACCCCTTACCCTGCAGCATGCAGCTCAGTTTTTTTTGCCTACCAGAGGAGAAGGACGTGGCTCCCCTTGGGCCCAGAGTCCTGAAGAAATTAAAATTGTATTTATTTTATTTTTGTGATTCTTCTATCAACTTCTGGCTGGGTGACAGGCTGGATATTATAGATCCTTGTAGTCTGCCCAGTCTTGCCATCGAGCGTGAGCAGTCCTTAGCTACACGCTGGGTCGGCCACGGGGCATATGCTCCGGGGTCCACACATGACTGGGCTGCTGTTGTTTCACTCACAGTGAATGGGGCCGACTGGGTTTGTCAGGGACACGCCAGCAAGTCCTCAAGGACAGGTAAGTACGGTTCCTCCTGCCTGGGCATTTCCCCTTCTGCCCTGGGGCCCGCTGCGGCCGGGGTGTACCTGTGGGGGGGCTCCGTGTTCCTGTGGGACGCCGGGGTCCGCTTTCTGTGAGGGGGAGGTTTGTCTCCTGGGGAAGTCTCTGCACGGACTTCTCATCCACATCCCGGGGGTCGGGCGCCATTGTTTGCAGCGCCTATGCCATTTTTAGTGTGCCTGCTTTCTCTATTGAAAATTTCCCTTGGTGGCCGTTTTTTCATGGCGCAGGTCGGGAATTGCGGGCGGCCATTTTCGTGTGGTTCGCGCCCTTTTATCTGAGGCGTCTGGCGGCCATTTTTAAATGGGTTATGGCCTCTAGCGCTGGCTTTCTGAACGGAGCACAGCTCATTCTCCTCAGTTTTTACCTCCGTTTTTCCTCACACTACCAAATGCAGTGTGTCACTTGCCACCGTTGCCTGCCACTAGGTGCAGCTTGTCACTAGTTACCATTGCCTGTCACTAGATGCAGCGTGTCACTTGCCACCATTGCCTGCCACCAGATGCAGCATGTCACTTGCCACCTTCACTTGCCGCCAGATCCAGCGATTCGCTTGCCTCCTTCACTTGCCACCAGATGCAACATGTCACTTGCTGCCCAAAGCCTCTCTCTCTCTCTCCCTCCCCTTCAGATGGGGTCTAAGTGTCAAGTGGTTAATATTTGACTTATACGCTCTTTGTCTGCAAAGTGTTTTTGATGGACTTTGTATGTCCAAATTTGGTAACATTCCATCCTAAAAGTAGTTATTGTGGCGTTATGGACTTTTAATTACCCTAATTTGTTTATTACGCTACCAGTGTATGAGAGAAATCCATCTCTCTCGTCACTTTTACCTGAGATAAGTAAAGGCTGCCCTGCTGAACCACTGCTGCAATAGCAGGATGGTTAGGTAGCCAAAGTGATTTATCAACCGTTCACTTCCCATTGTATTTCTTGGCTTTTTACATAGAGCATCTAAAGTCTCCTTAGCATGACACCATTTTCTAGTGCTTCTGAATAATTTACAGTTTCAGCCTCTGTTTGAACCCAGTAGTTTTCATATTCAAGATTCTTGTGCCAATGCAAGGCACTTTTTCTTTGCCATTAGCTGGCTGTCATAATTTCAAAAGTCCACCAGCTTTACCTTAAAATGCTATTTTTCTTCTGCAATTTGTAGTACTTTTTTAGTAACATATATCAATGTTTAATAAGTTGTATGGCACTAAAGCTAAACTTTATACAAACCTGAAAAAAAGTTTTTTTTAAATCTTGTTAGTTAAGCACTTAAATTTGACTTTGTATCAGCTTCCTGTAACCCCCTGTACAGCAGCCCGTAAACTGGGATAAGTTGGGGTAGCTAGCCAGGTGTACTATATCCAGTTGTGCTGACAAGCAATACAGTGGCGGAAATAATTATTTGATCCCCTGCAAAATTTTGTAAGTTCACTTACAAAGTAATGAAGGCTCTATAATTGTTATCATAGGTGTATTTTAAATGATATAGACAGAATATTAACCAAAAATCTAGAAACAACATGTTACCATTGCAATTCAGTGTGTAAAATAAGTATTTTATCCCCTACCAACAAACAACAATTCTGGCTCACACAGACTAGCTACAGTATGTGGTACACATATTAGTCTTGTCAATTTAAGAAGGTGCTCCTAACGACAGCTCATTGTATGTATAAAAGACACCTGCTCACAGAATCTCTCTCTTCCATTTAAACCTCACCATAATGAGCAAGACCAGAGCTGGCAAAGGAAGTCAGGGACAAAATTGTAGACCTGCACAAGGCTGGAATAGGCTACAAGACCATCAGCAAGAAGCTTGGTGAGAAGAAAACTGTTGGAACGATTATTCCCAAATGGAAGAAATACAAAATAACCATTGGTCGCCCTGCGTCTGTAGCTCTATGCAAGATTTTGCCTCAAAGGGTAAGGATGACCATGAGACAAGTGAGGGATCAGCCCAGAACTGCACAGGAGGAGCTTGTGAATGAACTTGGAGCAGTTGGCACCACAGTCACCAAACAAACCATTGTTAACGCCGCTATGGATTGAAATTCTGCAGTGCCCGCAAGTTCCCCCTCCTCAATAAGGCACATGTACAGGCCAATCTGAGTTTGCCAATGAACATCTAAATGATTCAGAGAAGGATTGGGAGAAAGTGCTATGATCAGATGAGATCAAAATTGAGCTCTTTGGCATTAACTCGACTCAAAGTGTTTGAAGGAAGAAAAGTGCCGCAACCTACCACAGGACTACTGGCTGGGAAGCCAACAGTCTACTGTATTGCACAGTTTAAGCAAAAGACAAACACAATGAAAATAAAGTTTTTTTTTTTTTTTTTTATTAATCAATCAAGTGGCTTTATAGTAGCTGCAGGCATAAACATCAGGAACAGGATCTTTACCAGTTCAAAAATACAAACCACATTATTTGGTTGTTTTAGAACAAAAACAAAGCTTATCTATAATGAACCAAAAACAAAATCTGTAAAACCTAGAAATGGTTTATATTGATCTTGAAATGTAGTTATAGGCTTAGCAAATGCAAATCAATTCAATGTAGAGTTCTAAGGAAGAGAATTGCCTCTGCCAGATCCTCTTTCATAGAGGCTCTTAAGTCAGACTTTATTATTTTTAGGGCTGAAAATAATGTTAGAGAAGTAGTTGGGCTGCTGCTTTCTCCTTTGTGTGCTTATCTGCTGCTGAAGATAGGGCAGTGGGAGGATCCAGGAAGGGGCATTTATTCTAAAACATGATTTTCCTAGGAGAATCCCATAGTCATGTTTAAAGTTTAAGCTAACAATCGGAGTTTACAAGTTTTTATAGCCTTAGCTAAATGACGGCAGTTTTTCCAATGGTTTACAGCTTCAGTCTTGAACTATTGGCCCTCCATTCCCTTCACTTATACAAGTGTCTCACTCTCTAGTCCTGCAAAAAACATATTTATTTAATCCCTTATCAGTGAGAGGCTAGGTTACACATGGACGCTGCGTTCCCTGTAAAAGCAGAACACAACACTATGGAAAGTATAAGTATTGCAGCTCCTAATTGTGCGTTGCGTGCCATATAGTGAAGCACATGAAAAGCATGCTTCTTCACGGTCACTTAACGTGTTCGTTTTGCGGTTACGTGAGGCACTGCATGCATTGGTCTTTATTCTTACAGTAGAGAAGTCATTAATTATAACTTTTTGTGAATTGGGACATTTAAACTTGCTTTTTTTGTTTTTAATTCCAATGAACAGGGCCATGTATTATAAAATCTTGGATGAGAACCTTCTTCCCTCAGCCAAAACACTGAAGATGGGTCGTTCATGGGTCTTCCTGCATGACAATGACCCAAAACATACCATACCATCAAGGCAACAAAGGAGTGGCTCAAAAAGAAGCACATTAAGGTCATGGAGTGGCCTAGCCTGTAGAAAATGTATGGAGGGAACTAAAACTTCAAATTGCCAAGTGACAGCCAATAAATCTTAAGGATTTAGAGAAGATCTGTAAAGAAGCGTTAACCAAAATCCCTCCTGAGATGCACAAAAACCTGATAGCCAACTACAAAAAATGTCTTACCTCTGTGCTTGCCAACAAGGGTTTCTCCACCAAGTACGAAGTCATGTTTTGCTTGGGGATCAAATACTTATTTTACTCACTGAACTGCAACTCAATTTATAACATTTGTATCATGTTTTTTTCTGGATTTTTGGTTGATATTCTGTCTCTGTCATATAAAAAACACAGATGATAACAATTGTAGACCCTTCATTTCTTTGTAAGTGGGCAAACTTACAAAATCTGCAGGGGTATCAAATAATTATTTTCTCCACTGTATCTTGCCCAACAAACCTTTAGTTATATCACTTGCATATGCACTATATTGTCAAAGGTATTGGGAGCCCACCTTTACACGCACATGAACGTTAAGCTTCCCAATCTTAGTCCGCAGGATTCAATATTGAGGGCAAACTTACAGAATATGCAGAATAATAATTTTTGCCACTGTATGCTTGATAAAACAAAAGAGAAAGATGAGCTCATTGGTCTGCTGTTATTATTATTTAACTATAACAGAGAAAAGTCAGGTCACCAGGCTGGTGTGGTTGTGTAAATGCCAGGAATGGTTGAAAAAAAATAGAGATGCTTTGGCAGGTAAGAAAGCTACTGTATATGTTTTTTTAACTGTGTATTTGCCTGTTTTTCCTGAAGTTTGGCTTTAACACAGAAGGCAGAATGACAAAGCACAGTGATAAAAGTATTGTAGGCAAACTATAGAAACCAAAGTTGCACGCACTCGAAATTGGGTTAACATGCACGCACTTTGACCACACGGTCTCTAAAAAGAGAGGCGAAGGACTAGCGGGGCTGGTTGAGCGGGCTAGATCCTCTCACTCCCTTATAGGGAGTCCCTCTGCCCCGTTGGGCTTCAAAGCGGAGCAGGTAGGGCGGGCTATGTGGGGGGACCCCCTCACGCACCCGCCATTGCCACCCGGGGCATGGAGAAAGGTGGCAGATTGCCTCTGGGGGAGGCCTGCCTACTCCCAACTCCTGCAGTCCGGCTCCTCTCTCGAGTACATGCACAAAATACACTTTAGAAAAAAAAAAAAGAAACCAAAGTTGCCAGTAGCCAGAGAGAGTGGGTTCATGTGACGTTTTGGTGTAACTATTGCCATAGCATATAATGCATCTTTTTTGGGACAGTTTGCCTCAGTTTTTGGTAAGCAAGTTCAATCCTTTCAAAAATGAGTTATCAATGTTGTTTTCTCCTCTTCCAGCTGCCAAAAGGTGTCTCTGTAAGGGCAGACTACTTTTATAACCTAATACCTGTGCCCACGCTTGAATAGGGCTATCCACACGCAGGAGAGGGGAACCAGCTTCTATTTTCTAGTAGCTATACTTGGTAATATATGCCTGCTTTATCAAGATAGCATAATGCCACGTCCTGCAATCCTAGATCTGAATTTGTTCAATAAGCTTAACCAGCCATTCACCATAAATGTAAAGAGGAATTGTCCATGAGGCGCCACAAATGTGTAAAGGGAGCATTTTTTTCTATCACCAATGTCCGTAGACATACCGGTATACCTCTGAACCACACTAATGCAATTAGGCATTTATTGATGACTGCCAAGTGGGTTTTCCCACTGACCATTATTGCTGTGGGGACCATATTTTGCTACCTACTCATGTTAAAGAACCTTGGGCCAGATTCACAAAAGGGATACGCCGGCGTATCAGCTGATACGCCGTCGTATCCCTGTTTCTATCTATGCGGCTGATTCATAGAATCAGTTACGCATAGATATCCCTAAGATCCGACAGGTGTAATAGTTTTACACTGTCGGATCTTAGGATGCAGTACCGCGGCCGCCGCTGGGGGGAGTTCTCATTGTAAACCAGCGTCGGGTATGCAAATTAGCACTTACGGCGATCCATGAAACTTTTTCCCGTCGGAAAGTCGCCACAAGTGTTAGTTTGCCGTCGCAAAGATAGGGCTGCTTTTACAAAGTGTAAAATTAGTACACCATGTAAAAGTATACCCGTCTTTCCCGCGTCGCTTTCAAATTTTTTTAAAAAAAAAAAAATTCCCGGCGCAACTCTTTTTTTCCCCGGCGCAACTCTTTTTTACCCGTCGCGATTCACAAAACCTTGGCGCATCGTAACTTCGCGCAAAGCACGTCGTGAAATTTGCGTCGGCAGTACGTCCGGCGCGGGAGCGCGCCTAATTTAAATGGGACTCGCCCCATTTGAATTGGCTGCCTTGCGCCGGACGGATTTTGGATACACCGCCGCAAATTTCCAGGTAAGTGCTTTGTGGATCGGGCACTAACTTGGAAAATTTGCGGCGGTGTAACTTAAATCGTTTAAGTTACGTTGCGCCCGGGCTACGTGAATCTGGCCCCTAGTTTGTGTTGACCGCCAATATAAAGTTGGGCTTTATAAACTGAACTCTAGTATATGAGTTATTTTCCACTGCCCATCAATGCTTCTACTAGGGGCATGAGGCACTGATCTAAATGAGGCTGTTATGAGGGGCTGCTGCTAAGCTGCGGTGAAAAGGGGTGCCTTTGGATTCATAATACAAGCCCCTCCCCCCCCCAACCAACATTAGTCTGCTGCATAATAATACAAGTGCTGGGTATTTCAGAGAGTGGTTTCTTGAGAAGGTCACTATCACTGTTATGGAGCCTTCCGATTTGTTTTTTTCTTCTCCCAAAATAAAGTGAGAATTTCATTGAAAGGCTCACTTAAAATGGTCAATATTTTCTCCATATGGGTTTTTTTTTTTTTTTTTTTTTTTTTTTTTTTTTCTTCCACGTCAGACATAACCACAGCAAGAGACCTGCTCATGATTTTATTCATAATTCCGTCTCTATTTCGGGTATTGCATCATTTGTGGTACCTTTTTTTTTTTTTTTTTTTTTTTTTTTTTTTTTTTTTTTTTACTTGATTCTATATTTGTTATTCTGCTTTTGCATATAGTTTTTGTTTTTTTTTTTTTTTTTTTTTTTTTTTTTTTCCCCGTAACTTCTTTCAGCCCTTTAACAATTTAGGCTGGCTAGAGCATTACTCATATATACAAGGTCCAACATGCTGTCATTACGTGATAACGTGGCGGATCGCCCCATCCTTATCCCTTCCCTCTCCTCCCCCCCCCCCCCAACTGCCCTTCCCACCCCCCCCCCCAGACCATCTCCCGACTCCACCTAATATTTTTATTTCCTGTGCTGCTGCATTCTTATTCCGCTCTCATATTTTCTGCGTACTTCCGAGACTTTTTGAATTCGATCCATGTTTCCCAGATATCCTCATTTCCTACCTTGTTCTTTTCAACACCGTATTTTACTTTTTCCCTCCTATAGGTACCCTCTACAGAGTCGATCCACTCCCATATTTGCGGGCTTACCGAGTTTCTCCATTTTAGGGGTATCAACCGTTTCGCAGAGTTCAACAAATGCGGAATCAGTGATCCCCTATATTCGTTCACTGGCGTTTCTCCCCCATGAAAGAGGACTATCCAAGGGTTATCTTCCAGTTCTTTTTTTGTTATCTCTTTTATCAAGGCCAATACCTTTCCCCAGAACGTTTTGATTTTTACACAGTCCCACCACAGGTGGGCCATCGTTCCTCTTACCTCACATCCTCTCCAACACTCGTCTGACTCCCCTGCTCCGAATTTGGCCATTTTATCTGGGGTAGTGTACCATCCTGTCAGACACTTGAAGTTCATCTCGGCGGTTTTTACATCAACTGCCGACGTATGAGTCAGATTAAGGATTCTCTCTATGGTCGTCTTCCCCCTTGGGACTCCTAGGTCTCTCTCCCATTTTTGTATGTAATTTAGCGTATCCGACTCGTTTATTTTCTGCAAATATTTATATACTTTGGAAATATTTCCTTTTGAGCTTTCGGTACTACACATGTGTTCCAGTGTAGTGTACTCCTCTCGTGACCTCAATGGGTGTGGGAGGCACTTAACGAATGATACCAACTGAAGGTATCTCCACTCGCTGAGTGCCTCCATTTCAATCCTAATTTCGTGAAGGGTCATAATTTTACCCTTTAATATTATGTCTTTTAACTGTGTTCTATTTTTAATCCAGTTACCACCTACCTCTTTAGTCCCAGGTGCAAAATATTCGTTTTCTTTCAAATCTATAAGGGGTGAGTTGTATTTAGTTTTTAATTGTTTGTGTAGTCGATCCCATATCCTTAAAGCGTTATGTGTGATTGCGTGTGTTGACGTGTGTAGGGTTCTACAATGTGGGGGGTTCCAAATTAGTCTCCCTAACTGTGCCCTCGCTAAAGTGCATTCAATACTTATCCACCTTTTATCCTGTGACTCTTTAGCCCATTCTATGACCCGTGTGAGGACCGAAGCGTTATAGTATAGTCTAATGTCAGGTACAGCCAGGCCGCCTTTTTTCTTAGTTCGTTTTAGAATTTGGGCAGAGACTCTGTGTTTTTTGTTGTTCCATATGTAATTCATAAGAAGGGTGTTAATTATTTTGATATATGACGGAGGCAGATAAATTGGGGCCATTTGGAATTTATACAAAATTTTGGGGATAAGTACCATTTTTACTACATTAATCCTCCCAAACCACGATATTGGTCTATTATATATAGTTTTAATTTCTCTTTTAATTTCGTCGAGAAGGGGGATAAAGTTTATTCTATATATTTTTTTCAAAGTATTTGCCATTTTTATACCCAGATACTTTATCTCTCTTTGCCAGGAGAAATTGTATTTCTTCCTCAAATATAGTTCTTCATCTTTGTGGATATTAATATTCAAAATCTCCGTTTTTGTTGTATTCATTTTAAAGTTTGAGACCTCGCCATATTGTTTTAAGGTATCTATTAGCTTCGGGAGAGTGACTCTTGGGCTGCTTATGTAGAATAATAAATCATCTGCAAAAGCTGACAGTTTATGCTCGTCTTCACCTACTCCTACCCCGTAGATTTCTGGGTTTTGTCGGACCATTGCCAGGAGGGGTTCCAATGATAGGACAAAGAGGAGGGGGGATAGGGGGCATCCTTGCCTAGTCCCATTTTTCATCTCGAAAGGTGCGGATAAGGATCCGTTAATTTTGATCCTTGCACACGGGTGGAAATATAGGGTTTTGATTCTCCTTATCATCCCTGGACCTATTCCTATGCATTCTAGGGTTTGTATCAGGAATCCCCAGTCTACCCTGTCGAAAGCTTTCTCAGCATCGACCGACAGGAATAGACCGGGGGTCCCACTTTCTTTGATCTGCTCAAGGAGAAGGAGCGCCCTCACACCATTGTCTTTTCCCTCCCTCCCAGGTATAAAACCTACCTGGTCTGGGTGGACTATGGCTGTCATCGCTCCCTTCATTCTTTCCGCTAAAATTTTTGCATACAGTTTCGTATCTGCGTTCAGGAGTGAGATCGGTCGATAACCCGAGCAAGTCGTATTATCCTTTCCCTCTTTTTTGATCACTGTAATCGTTGCTGTTAAGGCCTCTCTACTCATTTCATAGTCAGTTCCAAGACCATTAAAATATTGGCAGAGTCTCGGGGTTAAGATGGTACTGAACTTTTGTAGGTAGGCAGATGTAAAGCCATCTGGCCCGGGACTTTTCCCCTTAGGAGTGTTTTTTAAGGCCTCCCTTATTTCCTGTTCTGTTATTAGGCCTTCCATCTCTTCTACCTCCTCTTCTTCTAATTTTGGGAGATTGGCTAACTGTAATATTTCCCTGATCTTATCCATTTTTTCGCGTGGACACCAGATCTTTTGTTGGATATCATAAAGTTCTTCATAGTAGCCCCGGAATACTTCTGCTATTTTATTTGTCGCATGTACTAAGTCACCATTCCTGTTTCTGATTTTTTCTATGAAATTCCTAGTTTTCTTTTTCCTTACCATTCTGGCCAAGTTTTTACTAGGTTTGTTTCCCCAGACATATCTTTCTCTCTCTGTCTGGTCTATATATTTCTTAGTTTCTTGTTCCGCCAGAGCTCTATATTCATCCCTTCTTATACTCAACTCATGAAATATTTCCCTCTTTTGCCCCTGTGATTTATGCTCCTGTTCTAGCCGATAAATCTCCTCCCTTAATGTTTTTAATTTATTCGTTCTTATTTTATTTTTCCTTGCCCCTTCTGCAATAAAGATTCCCCTTATATATGCTTTATGGGCCTCCCAGAGGGATGCTCTTGAGATACCCTCCTTGTCGTTCTCATAAAAATAATATTCCAGCTCTTTCTGTATCCTCTCCACTACCTCCTCGTCCCCCAACAGACTCTCATCCAATCTCCATTCTGGTGGTGTATCTTTTTGTATAGAAGTTTTTATTTTTAAGGTTATAGGGGCGTGATCTGATAACGTCATGATCTCACACCTTGCTTCTATTACACTCTCCAGAAGTCTGTGGTCGACGAGGACATAGTCGATCCTCGAGTACGTCCCATGCACAGGTGAAAAAAACGTGTAGTCGCGGGCCCTCGGATTGAGGATCCGCCATACATCCACCATTTGATTTTGTGTCATTTGTTTTATCAGTATCTTTAGTTGCTCACGATTTGTCCCCTGTGCACAGGACGTACTGTCGAGGCTTGGACTCATGCAGAAATTGAAATCTCCCATCAAAACTACGTGGCCCTCTTCAAATTCTTTTAATTTTCTCATGATTTTACTAATATATTTAACCGAGTTTACATTGGGGGCGTACACGTTAGCTAGGGTATAGATCTCTCCTCCAAGTTTTATTTTCAGGAACATGAATCTTCCCTCCGGGTCTGTTTGTCTATCCACCAATGTGAATCGGATTCTACAAGCGAATCCAATAGCGACCCCCCGGGATCGCGATGAGATTGTATCCCCGTAATACCATATCGGGTATTCTGATGAGTAGAGCTTTATATTGGATTCCAAGGTAATATGGGTCTCTTGAAGATAGACAATATCTGATTTATACTGTGTTAATTCACAGAGAATTTTGTGTCTTTTAACATAGGAATTTAACCCTTTTACATTATATGAGAGAAACTTGACATCTGTCATATAACTTTTTTTTTTTTTTTTTAAAGTGTTTGAAAAGTTTTCTTGTGAAGTCGGTCAGATGGTCTCCCTGCCTCCCCCCACCCCCCCACTCTTCCCATTCCCACCCCCTCCCTCCCCCATCCCACCCCCTCCCTTTTACTCCCCTCCCCCCCCAGTGCCCCAACCCCCCCTCCCACCCTCCCCACCCCCGGCCCACACTTGGCCTGGGAGCCGCTGATGGGGGATTTCTCGCCCTCATCCTTGACTCCTCATTCGTGGTGGTGCTCGGGGCACTCCCCTGACTCCCCCCCCTCCCCCCCTCCCCACCTCGAACCCTAATCTCGGGTCGTGCAGAGCCCAACTAATCTACCCATTCTGGAAGTTCTGGTGTCGTTAAGTCCATTTTGGAGCAAAATTCATTCAATTCCTCCGGGTGTCTGAGTCGTGCTGTTTTACCCCCTTTGATGCCAATGAGGCACGCCGGAAACCCCCACTGATACCTTACATTCTGTGCCCTCATAAGCTCCAATAGGGGTTTCAAATTCCTTCTCCTGGCCAACGTTTCTTTAGACAGATCAGAGAAAACTTGTAGCTCAATGTCTCTATATCTCAAGGGAGGTTTTCCCCTGAGGCTTCTCCAGATTTCCTCTTTATCCACATAGTTCTTAAAACGTACAATCACATCCCTTGGACCATATTTTCCTATCTGTTGGGGGTTTCCCACCCGATGTACTCTCTCGATCTTAAGGGGCTTGGATTCTACTGATCTTACTAACAAGGGGTTCAATAGAATGTTCGTAATGTCCCTGAGATCTTCGTCTTTTTCTTCTACCACCCCTCTAATTCTAAGATTCTGTCGTCTATTACGATTCTCCTGATCCTCAATCCTATATGCCGCTAATCTCTGATTTTCAGTCAGAGCTTTTACTTGCTTTTTCAAGGAGTTTATTTCCTGGTCCTGCTCCTCTATTCTCCTTTCCGTCTCGACCACTCTGTCGCGGAGCCCACCTAGGTCTGCTCTTATCTTGTTAATTTCTGTCTTGATGATGTTTTCCATGGCATTTTCCATCCTCATCAGCATGGCATTCATCTCTGCCTTCGTGGGGGGGTGTGTATCTTGATCTGACTCCCCTACATTATATTGCTCTTGCTCACTTTCAAGTGTCGTTTCACCTCTAGAGCTCTCAGCGCTACCTATTCCTGTACCCTTTTTTGTATCAATCTTCTTTTTTTCAGATTTTTTTGAAAGACCTGGGCTTTTACTATTCCCTTCTTGAGTCATGTATTGCTGTATGGAGCCATTCCCTGAATTGTTCTTGATTGGTTTTGTAGTACCCCCTCTCGTTGATCTATTCATTTTATTTGTGGGTCTGATTCTCTTCCCCAGTTTGAAACGGAAAAAGAATAAAAGGAGCCACGGGGAAAGGTAAAAAGATAAGGCAGCAATCTAAATAGCCCCCCTTTACGCCCGATCAGTCCGTTGTTCCAGGTGACCCTGTCTCCTTTCCCTTTTTTTTTTCCCTTCTCTCACCCCTCGGGTTAAAAAGCCTGTTTACTTCTTTTAGATTAAGTTCTCCTAGTACAGCCTAATTGTCATTTTACTGGGGAATACCTTCTGTGTTTTACCAAGGATGTTTCCTGTATTACGTCAGCCCAGTTTATCGTATATGTTCCTGAAGTGATGCAGACGTAAGGATTTTGTAAGGGTTTTGTAGCTGCGATATCCAAAATTATAGTGCCTCTATGGCCACTATTCAGCAGTAGGGGTCTTTCCTCCAAAAATCATTACAACAATATCCATGGCACCGAGATACCGTTAAATCCGCTTAATCGGTTCTCGGTAGGGGGAATTCTCAATGAGGGGGGGGGGGGGATTATAGTTAAGATCCTCCCAACTATCCCCCTATTTATCTCTACAGACCCGTCAGAACTGGCAGAGATGCTCCATAAAATTCTATTCAGTTAGAACATTGGGCCAGAGTCTTACTATATCTAAGGCGGGCAGCAATACATGAGAGTCAATACCATTGGGGTAATGAGTTGATCATGAGTTATTCCAGGTATATAGCTCTCAGATATTCCGCTTTTACTTCTTCCTGCACCGAGCTGATGGTATTTATAAATTTCAATTTATAGTCATAGTCGTTCTCCTCCTGTTCACTTCAATTGAACTCTCCCCGCTGTTGAACCCCGCAAAAAAAAAAAAAAAAAAAAAAAAAAAAAAAAAAAACTCTGCAGCTAGATATAGTCCATATGTACACATAGATCTCCTTATATGCTATAGTTGAGGATGTTAATTGGGCCTGTTATATGCCTGAGTTTTACTCTCCACAATAAGGGGTCCCCTACTACACATACAGGTTTACCTCCTGCACTCAGTTCGGCCCACTATGCTCTAGTGATTACAGTCCCGCATTGTTATTTGTCACCATATGTAGAGCTATGAATTTCATTTGGGCTGGTCGGCTCGTTTATGCCCGCATTTAGCAATCAGAATATTATGACATTTATATGCTGTGAGGGGGGGGTTGCATAGACACCCCTGTTTATGTGAATAGCTCAGCTCCCACTTTATTATTATTTTTTTTTTTTTTTTACGACTTCCAGATACTCCCGTCAGAGGAAGAGAAAATAAAAGGCTTCTTGCACTGATCCTTTATGTGACAGCTGGGCTAAGCATTTGACTCCCAGCTCGGGCATACAAGATAGGAGGGGGGGGATGAAACCAGGGGGGGGGTGCAGCGGGACAGCGCCCGACCCAGCTCGGCTCACTGAGCGTCTCACCCGACCCGGTGTATTCAAATCCGCCTGCTGCTGCTGCCGCCGCGCGGTTCTCCTTCCCTGCGGCGCTGCTTCCTCCTTATTGCGGTTGCTCTCATCATGTCCTCGGTCAGTATCCAGCTCCGGGTTGGGGTTGGGAGATCTCGCAGCTCCGCGGCATCCGTCCTTTTGGCCGTTGAGTCTGCGTCTCAGCCGTCGGGGGGAAGTCAGCCTCTCACGCTGACATCTCTCCGATTCCGAGGCTTGGATGATCGAGTCCTCGGGTCTCGCCGCCACACGCTACACGCTGCAGCAAGCCAGGGAGCGCTCCGGCACCTCCCACCCTCACACGCGTCACGTCCGCATGACGTTCCGGTCAAGTGGGTCCATATGGATTTTAAACATTTAATTTGCAATAAATGATTTTTTTTATTTTTTATTTTTTTTAGGCAGTTTAGTCCTGAAGATTGCAGACATATAAAAGGAATAATTTAATAATACACAGCACTGTCCCTAGAAATCGGGTGTGTTTAGTCATTCAAAAACATTGCTTTGGTTGCTGTAAATGATTAACGTAGGTGATTGCTATAGGTTACATTATTTCACCACTATTTAGCTTCATAAGTAAAGCCTAAAGTCTGAATCACTGATTATCTACTTTAATCATAGCAATTTGAGGAAAAAATAACCCTTGCTATTAAACTGTCTAATAGGCAGTTAAATAAGCAAACACATTCAATATGGAGCCTTTTAAACTGTTTATTAATTTGTACAGAAGAAATAAGATATTGTCCGGCTTCTTGCCTCCAGTAGATGTGTCATAACATTGCTTTCATTGTAATTTTGTTACCAAACGATGTGAGATTAGATGTTGGATGTTGTATGTAATCTGCTGTGAAATCAAATTATTTGACCTCCACGCTTACCAATACCCCCTCCTGCCAGCTTTGCTGTTAAATATTCAGCATTTTGCTGTCATGAATACAAATGGGGGACAAATTAGAATCTACAGACAGCTGACCCAGGCTGCAGATTAGAGACTGGAGGCTGGTGCTGTTTTAATTACTAAGGCCCCAGTAGCTATTTAAAGGACATATACACAAAAAGGAATAATTTCAGAAGGCACAAAAAAGAAGGAAAAGGGAAAATAAATAGCTGCCTCTTCCCAATTTGAAATTTTGATTTCATTTGCCCTTAGATAAGAGCCATGCTAATTTGCTGAATGGGATATGATCTCTGGGGGCACAAAATAATTATTACATTATACAGTACTGAGGTTTTTTTGTGTTTGTGTTACTCTTTTGATTTGTAAGACTTTGTGAAAATGGGAACATTTTTTTGTAGAGCTTCATGTTAGATTGCACAAGGTTTTCAGTTGCAGTGCAATACTGATGCATTAAATACTTTTATATATTGACCTGTGGTAGATACCTACTATTGCATGCAGCCATTTCCCTGTGCTTGAACAATACAACAGAACTTCTTTAGCTGGGAATCGCCCAGCTTGTAGATTTCCATATTCCTGTAACATTTTACATAATTTAAACTAAAGATCAAACAGGGAACATATAAAACCTTTGTAGTGACTGGTATACAGAACTCTGATGTCTTAAAAAGATGATATATTCGTTTGGGTTTGAATGAACCTATAAGCCAATAGTTTATTCAATAAAAACATTTTAAGTAGCTATAAAGTGTGACCCTCTGGATGGCCAGCTCCACCATCACCACAAGATTCAGCATAGTTTAAACACTCACATCTTTCAATACTGTAAAGGAACACTTGAGGGGTCAGTGCTGCCAGTACTTATGCCAACATTTCTAACTGCCAGCTTGGATGTGGAGCCTAATGAATATGACATTAAAATTATAATTTTGTTATGTTTTTGCTTCCAAAAAATAATTAAAGGTTTCCTTTATCAGGCAGTAAAAAGAGCACGGGTGGTTTACCATAGTAATCCAAAGAACCAATTGCATTTTACCTTTTATAAGTTTAGAGCAGGCAACAAATTAGAGATGACAACTGGGTTAATAGGAGTAACTACAATTTGTAAATAACTCTCTTGACCTCTTACATAAACCTGTTGTAATGTTAAGCTGGAGTGCCTCTAATTTTTAGTGGTGGCTGCAGTCTGGAAAATGCTGTTCTAACCCATCTGATGTGTATTAACAAGGAAAATATTTAATGCGATACACAAAATGTTTACAGGTATTTTATAGTTCTTTACATTTTTTTGTGTCCTGAATTGTGACTTTTTAAATGATTACAAAATGTTAAATCTTCTACTAGGATACATATAAAGTACATACTATCTTTATAGGGAGAATTGACATTTTTCATCTATGTTGCTTATGTATACATATCGCTTTAAGATTGAAACTGTATACCTTTTAATGTTGTATGCTTAAAATGTATCACTATTCTTTATTGTTACATTTGCATTATGTGCTGCTTGTGTGTGTTAACCCAACGGTAAATTGATTAGTTATGCTTGGCTAGTAAGCAGTGAGACATTGTGATGTACACTTGGGATATAGATGTGGCAGAAAATCAGCATGAGTTGATTTAATTATCACTCTGAGACCTTCTCCTTTTCTGGTTTAGTGATCCTGAAACTCTCCTTGTTTCCATGAAATCCGGATGGATACTAAACCACGCTTACTAATTTGTCCTCTCTTGCTATGATAAGCCAAGCAATTACCGCCTTATTGATTTTTCATCATGGGAAATTTTAAGTTTTTTTGGGGGGGGGGGGTTTCGTCATAAAATAAATCAGAGTGATGTGAAAAGAGGTTCCTTTCAGTGCAGTACACAACACTTGTGTTTCAGAATTTAATATCCTCAGTTTGACCTCTGCCAGCAGATAATACAACATCTTGGCCATGTTTTAGAATAGAATCAAGGTTAATATGTAATAGGCTATATGTATAGGGACAGAATAATTTGCCCTATTTATAGAAAAGTCAAGAGGCACATGTTTGGAATCAGAATTGTCACTATGGACCAGAAAGAAATGTCATAACCCTACTAAGGTTAGAACTAAAAAAACATCTAGTTCAACCTATAAAATGGGGGGAAAAAATTATACAATCGTATACCCACAGTTGATCCAAAGGAAGGCAAAAAAAAAACAGCAAAGCATAATCCAATTTGCTCCAGCAGGGGAGAAAAGTCCTTCCTGATCCCCCCAATAGGCGATCTGATATCCCCATGGTCAACTTTAGCTATAAATGTTAGTCATATCTACATTTAGGAAATAATCCAGGCCATTTTAAAAGCAATCTACAGAGCTGGCCAGAACCAGCTCTTGAGGTAGTCTATTCCACATTTTCACAGCTGTTACTGTGAAAAAAAAACTTTCCGTATTTGGAGATGAAATCTTTTTTCCTCCAGACATTGAGTGCCCCCGTGTCCCCTCTAATGACCTTAAAATTAATAACTCAACACCAAGTCCACTATAATAAACCACTTATGTATACATACACGTTGATCATATCCCTTCTTAATCTCCTCTTCTCAAGAGAGAATAAATTCAGTTCCTCTAATCTTTTCTCTGAGTTCCTCCATGCCTCTTATCAGTTTGGTTTTTCCTCGTCTCTGCTCTTTCTCCAGTTCCCAGATACTTATTTTTGTTTACTGGTGCCCAAAACAGAACTGCATATTCCAGATGAGGTCTTACTAATGATTTGTACACAGGCAAAATCATATCTCTCTCTGGAGATCATACCACTCAATACAAGAAAGGATTTTGCTTGCTTTGGAAACCGCTGCTTGGCATTGCATGCCAATATTAGATTAGTGATCTAACAGAACTGCCCAGATCCTGCTTCACCATTGATTCCCCCAGTTGTACTCCCCCCTAGTATGTATGAAGTTGGCATATTCTCAGCCCCAAAGTGCATAACTTTACCTTTATCAACATACAACTTTGTTTGCCACATAGTTGCCCAATTAAACAGTGCATTGAGGTCGGCTTGTAAGTTAGAGAGCTCCTGTAAGGATGATCTTACACTGCATAGCTTGGTGTCATCTGCAGAAACTGAGATTGTACTTTTGATCCCAGACCCTATAATACTTATAAGTATATTAAAAAGAAAAAAGTACAGGAACCAACACTGGACCTTGGGGTAGACCACTGATAACCTTAGACCATTCAGAGTAAGAATCATTAGCCACTACTCTCTGAATATGGCCTTTTAACAAGTTTTCTATCCATTTACAAACTGATATTTCGAAGCATGTAGACTTTACCTTACACATTCACTGTGTGTGGGGAACTGTGTCAAATGCTTTTGTGGAATCCAAGTACCGTATTTATCGCGGTATAACGCGCTCCCGCGTATACCGCGCACCCCTAAAGTGACCCCCAATCCTGTGTAAAAAGTTATTTTTGTACTTACAGTTTTGGTGTCTTGCGTGGCGTCCATCGGCGGCCTCGTCGGGTCCGGCGTCCTTCTGCGGCTTCGGGTGTCCTCTTCGGCGGGTCCGGCATCCTTCTGCTGGTTCGGGTGTCCTTCTGCGGCTTCGGGTGTCCTTCTGCGGCGGGTCCGGTGTCCTCTTCGGCGTCCCCGCGGCGTCCTCCCCACTCGTTTCCCGCGCCGAGTTTTGAATACTGCGCCAGCATATACCGAGCGCAGTACACTTGGGCAGGCTCGGCAACTGTCGCGCTCACGTCCTGTACGTCCAGGACGTGACCGCGGAAGAAGCCGAGACTGGCCGACTATACCCGAGTGTACTGCGCTCGGTATATGTCGGCGCAGTATTCAAAACTCGGCACGGGAAAGCGGGTATCGGCGTATATCGCGCACCCACAATGTTGCCCTGGGCAAAAAAGTGCGCGATATACGCGGATAAATACGGTATACTATGTTCATAGCCACCCCTCTGTCTAAGGTTTTACTTACCTCCTCATAAAAATAAATCAGATTTGTCTGACAACTTCTGTCGTTCATGAATCCATGCTGTCTTTTGCTTAAAATATTTTTTTCCAGCATTTTATGTGGTCTTTTAATAAACTCTCCAGTATCTTCCCAATTATAGAAGTTACATTAACAGCTCTATAGTTACTTGGTAAAGACTTTGATCCCTTTTTAAATATAGTCACCACATTGGCCTTACATGAATCCAGTGGTACTATTCCAGTCATTAACCATTTAAGACCCGGACCATTACGCAGGTAATTACGCCAGTTTT
This sequence comes from Rana temporaria, assembly GCF_905171775.1. NCBI lineage: Eukaryota > Metazoa > Chordata > Amphibia > Anura > Ranidae > Rana > Rana temporaria. Next base: position 157,074,521 of record NC_053492.1, read on the forward strand.
TGCAATTCGGCACTGTGTCGCTTCAACTGACAATTGCGCGGTCGTGCGATGTGGCTCCCAAACAAAATTGGCGTCATTTTTTTCCCACAAATAGAGCTTTCTTTTGGTGGTATTTGATCACCTCTGCGGTTTTTATTTTTGCGCTATAAACAAAAATAGAGCGACAATTTTGAAAAAAAAAAATTGTTTTTGCTATAATAAATACCCCCCAAAAAAGATATTAAAAAAAAAACGTTTTTTTCTCAGTTTAGGCCGATACGTATTCTTGTACATATTTTTGGTAAAAATAAATCGCAATAAGCGTTTATCGATTGGTTTGCGCAAAATTTATAGTGTTTACAAAATAGGGGATTGTTTTATTGCATTTTTATTTAAAACATTTTTTTTTTACTACTAATGGCGGCGATCAGCGATTTTTTTTTTTCGTGACTGCGGCATTATGGCGGACACATCGGACAATTTTGACACATTTGTGGGACCATTGTCATTTTCACAGCAAAAAATGCTATAAAAATGCATTGTTTACTGTGAAAATTACAATTGCAGTGGGAATTAACCACTAGGGGGCGTTGAAGGGGTGACCTCATATGTGTTTCTAACTGTAGGGGGGCGGGGCTGGACGTGTGACGTCATTGATCGCCTTTCCCTATATCAGGGAACAGACGATCAATGACAGCGCCACTGTGAAAAACGGGGAAGGTGTGTTTACACACACCTCTCCCTGTTCTTCAGCTCCAGGGACCGATCGCGGGACTCCGGCGGTGATCAGGTCCGCGGGTCCCGCGGTCACAGAGCTGCGGACCAGGTCGTGGGCACGCGCCCGTGACCCACGGCTGGGCACTTAAAGAGGACGTACAGGTATGTGCTTGTGCCCAGCCGTGACATTTTGCCGACGTATATGTGCAGGAGGCGGTCCTTAAGTGGTTAGAGAGTCCCTATCATAGTTCTCTTTATGCACCAAAGCTTCCAACTCACTTATTTAGCATGGAAGACTTCTGGCACTGATGGTTTTAAATAGGAATGCACCTATACCATTTTTTAACACTGATACTTTTTTTTTAATTCGCTGATACCAATTACCGATACCTTCTGCCTAAGAAGAGTAGGCAGATGTTTTTCTGGGGGGATTTAGGGAGTTGGCTGGGTAAGCGAGGGCAGGGTGGGGGAGAGTAGGGTGGTAAGTGAGGGCAGGGTAGTTGAGGATGGGATAAGGGGTTGAGGGCTAAAGTGGTTGGGATGCAGCTTCTCATGCAGGTGGATCATCTCAAGCCTGGGACCAGCTGAGCACTGCTGATACATGTGGTCCTGTCCCTTCCTCCTGGGCAACTGGGACTAGGGAAAACTCAGTGGGGGGGGCCCGGAGATAGAGCAGGCAGGGACTCCACAATTCTGTGTGCCAATAAGCTAATCCCCAGCTGTGCATCTAATGAAAAGAAGAAAAAAAAAACTTCTCCGTGTCTCCTGTGTTCAGTGGGTGCTGAGGGGCAGAAAGCTGACTGTTTAACCTCTTTCAGGTTTAGGTGGATTAATCTGCAGCGGTGCTCCCGACCAGGCCCAGTTTACTACTATAGAAGAGGCCGGCCTACAATGTAATTGTGTGGAACACTGCTGCAGATTAGTGGTTAAATAGTCTGCTTTCTGTCCCCCAGCACCCACTGAACATAAAAATAGCTGCACGAAAGGGGGATTAACTCATTGGTACACAGAATTTTGGAGTCCCCACCCGCTCTGGAGTTTGTAAATTTACTTTGAGATGATCCCCACATTTTTACTTCCTGGACATGTATTCACTATGCCCTGTGAGTAGGCACTTCTGTGTCACAGAATTCACAGAGCCTGCCTTCTGAACTACAGAGATGCTGGAGAGGGGTTTCAGGAGGTGGAGTCAGTAGAACAATCACTGATTGCAGGCAGCAAGGTACCATAGGATTTGTAGTCCTTAAAAATGAGAAGCTGCAAAGCATGCATGAAATCCAGGAAGTTATGAAAAGATATGCAAAAATCACAGCATGACAGGAGATTTTTTAAGTAATCTTGTATTGGATTATCAAACATAACTACTGATTGTATTGTTATCACAATGTTGATGTTGCAAAATAAAAGTAAATGTTGTGACTATAGATTTTCTATAAATCGCACTACTGAACTTATACCAAATTTCTAGTAAAGAAAAGTAATATTTTACACACTTATTTAAACCATAATGACCAAGGGCAGGGAATCAACACCTTAATTATCAATACCACGGCTGTGCCAGGTCATACTCTGTAGCTGATGGTGGTGTAGGTAAGCATAGAATATGGTTAGTGTGCTGGTGCAATGGGCTTAAAAAAGATAAGTGCACTTACATTCACTTGTCATTCAAAGTAGTCTTGTTGCATAAGAGGAAAACATAAACTACCAATAGAACACATGCATGTAAATTCTTAACCTTTCTTGCTGCCTGTCCCACCGAACTACTGTAAAGAAATCCCTGGCTTGGGTCTTTAAAGAAACTGCCGGGACCAACGATCTTCCGTGTTGCCCCTGCACTCAGTGGTTTCCCCTGCTGACCTACACCTAACCATACAAAGAGGTAAGCAGAGAAACCAGTGAACGCTATGGAGCAGGCAATGGTGGACGATGCATGAACAATGTATGTTGGAAGTGTCTGAGCATTGTTATCGTATAGCAGGATGTGCCCGAAAAAGGACCTTTGTGGTCAGATAACCAGGTATTATTTTAGGAAAAGCTGAAGATTTGAAAACAAACTAAAATCACAATAACATGGTTAAGCTTAGGCCTCGTACACACGATAGGTTAACCAGAGGACAACGGTCTGATGGACCGTTTTCATTGGTCAAAACCGATCGTGTGTGGGCCCCATAGGTTATTTAACCATCGGTTAAAAAAAAGACAACTTGCTTTAAATTTAACCGATGGATTCCTAACCAATGGGAAAAAAAAAGATCGTTTCAGCACGTCGTTGTGTTTTACGTCACCGCGTTCTGACACGATCATTTTTTTAACCGATGGTGTGTAGGCGCGACGGACCATCAGTCAGCTTCGTTCTCATCGGATGGACTGATCGTGTGTACGAGGCTTTACTGTATTCAAGGCGGAAGAGTTTCCTTACTGTATACTTTAAACATGCCATTGTCTATTACTAACCTTTTATGGCAAAAAAATGTATACAAATAAATAGGCTTCCTCTATTTGCAGACCACGCTCATCTGTTATACAGCAACATGTGTGCCTTAAAACGCTGCATTCCTAGTTCCAGTATCTACCAGAAACTATGGGCCAGATTCACAGAGCAGATACGACGGCGTATCTCCTGATACGCCGTCGTATCTGTTGTTCTATCTATGCGACTGATTCATAGAACCAGTTACACATAGATAGCCATAAGATCCGACAGGTGTAATTGTTTTACACTGTGGGATCTTTAGATGCAATACCGCGGCCGCCGCTGGGGGGAATTCGCGGCGTAAACCAGCGTCGGGTATGCAAATTAGGAGTTACGGCAATCCCCGACGGATTTCCGCGTTCGCTACGTCGCCGCTAGTCTAGTTTCCAGTCGCAAAGTTAGTCGTTTTTTTACCTGCCCTAACTTTATGCAGCAATCGTATTGCTGTATAAAGTATGGCCGTCGTTCCCGCGTCGAAATTTAAAAATGAACGTCGTTTGCGTAAGCCGTCCGGGAATACGGAATTACGCTACGCGGGTCGCCGTTCGAAAAAATGACGTCACGGCGGGAGTTAGGAAACGGAGCATGCGCGGTAGGTCCGGCACGGGAGCGCGCCAAATTTAAATGGCACACGCCCATTTGAATTGGCCCGCCTTGCGCCGGAGGCCGCCAGCGTAGTTTTCATCGCAAGTGCTCTGTGAATCAGGAACTTGCGATGAAAACTTGCGGCGGTGTAACGTATCTACGATACGTTACGCCGCCGCAGTTCTACGTGAATCTGGCCCTATGTGTGTAACTTGTATGTTCATCCCATGTTTGCACAGGATATTTTTAGGTGCTCCAGTTTCCTCCTCAACATCCCTAAAAATTGAGGCAGGTAAATTGGCTACTAACTAAGCCTGCTATGCTAGTACGAAAATAGGATATTGGACTGTAAGCTCATCACTACCAGAGATAGATATAAAGTAAAAAAAAGATTGTTTTTCAGTTAGCATTTACTGGTATATTTTAACACTTCTTCATTTGCTGCAAGTTTTTAATATATTTGCTTTGGTGTGATCATTTATAGTAATGCTGCCTTTTCTATACTCTTACCAATAGCTGTACTCAACTGGTTCAGTATTTTCCTGCTGTTGTGCAACAGATGTAATCCAGCACGTGTCCTTTCCATGAAGGGTGCTATGGGTTACCGCTTATCTAGCACACTACATAATATGTATGTGTCTAATCATTAATCAGCCAGTCAAAGCAGCGGTTCTTTACTTCATCTGCAGCATATCATTCTCAGCGAGTGTGTGGTTTCTTCATTAGGCCATTACAGTCACCTGGTGTGGGTTTGAGCATCCCCAGAGAATATCTGTGCATCTGCCAGTAGCTCCGATCCTAATCTGCTGACCTGCTGAGTGATCCTGATTAGTGTTCACATTATACACATGCTGCCAAGATTGTGCAGCCATTAGGAACATTGTTATCATAACTTAATGGGACAAAGATTAACAGTAGCATCATCCACTAATTCAATTTAACTCATTCATAAAGCATCATTTTGAGCAATTTGCTTCCCTCTGCTCTAATGCTTTGAGTGGCCTACTCATCATTTTGAACCAGTGATGCTAAACAGGTAAATTTGATGAAGCCTTTAATATTATTGATGTTTCTTTTGTGTGAGTCTCATTGTCACTCAGCCAAGAACAATAAATTAATATGTCAGTGCAGCTTCCCACTTGTTAGTGAGCACTTTTGACAGAATAGCTAGCTTTAGCCTCAATAATCCTTGTTAAATGTACACCATGTATGCCACTTAGGACTCAATAGGGTGGTTTTCCAGATTCCTCCCAACAGACGTTTGCGTAAATGCAATTATGTGCTTGTGTCCATTCACACTTTGTGTACATCCTCTGCCACTGAGTATTGGCTTCACAGTGGTTTGATCTTAGGAAAGATTCTGGAAAAATTGTGGACATCCAGCAAGAAGGGAAAGAGTGGGAATAATACAGCAGATCATCACTTTGTCATTACGCAGAAGAATATCATTCAATATATACAGTATGTAGTAGTTGGCAAGAACAGGTGTATGTATCCATGTGTTGCAACTAGTATAATAAAATAATGAATGATATGCAATAATTTCACTTTTGTGTTGAGCTGCATAATAAATGCAACTTCAGCCATGCCCCAAGAGAACTGTGTTCTTAAACCTACATTACCTGATGGATACTCTGGACTGCTACTTCCTCAAACAATATATACACTAATTAGGTGCACTGATTAATAAAAATGAAGCAAAATTAATAACCTTTTCCAAATCAGGAAATCTAGTTGCAATCATTAGCAGCTCCACTTTTGCTGCCAAAGAGTGCATGCAAAAAATGTGCAAGTATGCATGGCATTAAACAGAATGGATCTACAAGATTACCTAATCAAGAGTTTTAGTTCTAAACTAAAGGATACACACAGATGATAATCGCATGCTGCCTTTGCTTGATTTTTATAGTATACTGTGAGATTTTAAAAACTGATTTTACACTGTGCCAATCAAAGCTGTGATGAGTGTGCTGCAAAGTGGACAGCTCTGTGCTCACTATCGCCGCCCTGTCATCACTGCTGACATCTATGCTGCTTCTTCCACATCCAATTTATTTTTTCTTTGTCCATAGGGAAAGTCAGTACTGGTGCAACACCAGTGTATGCATGCTAAAGTTGCATTATTCCAGCACTTTGTTCCAACTTTCTGCCAAGAGTGTACAATTTACATGCTCTACAGCAGTGGTGCCCAACCTTTTGAAGAGCAATGGCCACTTAAGTGACTTGGTAACCGGTCGCGGGCCACAATGAGCAGAGCGGGTGGATGGCAGCCCACTCGGCACTATAGAGCCCACTCTACTCTCAGCACACCAAACTCACAGGTAATAGAAGTCTATGGCTCAGTGCAGGTACCCCACAGGTGCACTTCTCTGCACCTGTGGATCAGTTTAAAAGCAGCCCAGTAACCACTGCAGAACAGATATGCCCATATATACACTGTGATTTTAGTAATAAACTTCCCTTTAATAACAGTATTCTATTCTATTTTATTCCATCCCAGAGCAAAAGGTCGCGGGCCACTGGTTGGGCACCCCTGCTCTACAGGTAGTGTACATAAAAAATTCTACTGATAAGGGAAAGGAGTTTTTAGGCAGAAGAGACATACACAATTTCTTTACCTTTTTAAACTTGAAGCAAATCTTCACCCCCAGCCCCCTCCCTCCACAACTGGATATTTATATATATTTGTGTCCGATATGTCTGCCGCAATGTCAGTCACGATAAAAATCGCAGATCGCCATTAGTAGTAAAAAAAAAAAATTATTGCAATTTTTTTTTTTTACTAAAAATATGTAGAAGAATACATATCAGCCTAAACTGAGGAAAACATTTTTTTTTAATTGGGATATTTATTATAGCAAAAAGTAAAAAAAAATGTTTTCAAACCAATCGCGCTTTTGTTTATAGCGCAAAAAATAAGAACCGCAGAGGTGATCAAATACCACCAAAGAAAGTTCTATTTGTGGGGGGAAAAATATAATTTGAGTACAGTGTTGCAATTGTCATTCAAAGTGCGACAGCTCTAAAAAATTTAATTGGCCTGGGCAGGAAGGGGGTGAAAATGCCCTGTTCTGAAGTGGTTAACTGCTTGCCGACCAGCCGCCGCAGTTTTACGGTGACAGGTCGGCTCTGCTGGGGAGATCACGTATATCTACGTCATCTCGCCGAGCAGCCAATAGGGGGTGCGCCACCACCGGAGGTGAGCACGCACGCCCCCCGCTCGCCCCTGATGCCGACGAGCGTGCCCGGCGGGCGCGATCACCGCCGATCGCTCGTTACAGAGCGAGAACAGGGAGCTGTGTGTGTGAACGCACAGCTCCCTGGTCCTGCCAGGGGGAGAAATGTATGAACAGCGATCAGTCATTTCCCCAAGTCAGTCCACCCCCCCTTCAGTTAGAACACACCCAGGGAATATACTTAAAGGGTCACTAAAGGAAAACAAATTTTTGCTGAAATGACTGTTTACAGGGTATAGAGACATAATAGTTAACTGATTCCTTTTAAAAATGATTAAAAATAGATAAAAAAAACAATCATATAATGTACCTACAGTTTAGTTTCGTTTTTGCTGTTGTTTTCCTGGTTCTCTGATGTACAGAGACAAAGAGCCAATAGAGGGCAGTGAAGGTTTTGCAAAACGAAACTGGATTGGTGCTGAGGGTTTATAGACACAGTAATCACACCACCTTGATTAGTCACCACAGTGAGAAATCTCCCAGTACTGTGGTGATCAGAAAACAGACAACCAGGAAGTGTCCAGAACAGAGAGGAATTACAGCAACATCAAAGCAAAAACGAACAATGAGGACACGAAACCAGGACTGCAGTAAGGTAAAGGAAGCTATTTAGCAAAAAAAAAAATTCCTTTAGTAACACTTTAACCCCTTCCTCGCCCCCTAGCGTTAACCCCATTTTTATAGTAATCAATGCATTTTTATAGCACTGATTACTATAAAAATGCCAATGGTCCCAAAAATGTGTCAGAAGTGTCCGCCATAATGTCGCAGTACCGATAAAAATCGCTGATCGCCGCCATTACTAGTAAAAAAAAATATTAATAAAAATGCCATAAAACTATCCCCTATTTTGTAAACGCTATAACTTTTGCGCAAACCAATCAATAAATGCTTTTCGCGTTGTTTTTATGAAAAATATCTAGAAGAATACGTATCAGCCTAAACTGAGGGAAAAAAGTTTTTTTATATATTTTTGGGGGATATTTATTACAGCAAACAGTAAAAGATATTCATTTTTTTCAAAATTGTTGCTCTATTTTTGTTTATAGCGCTAAAACTAAAAACCTTAGAGGTGATCAAATACCACCAAAATAAAGCTCTATTTGTGGGAAAAAAAGGACGTCAGTTTTGTTTGGGAGCCACGTCGCACGACCGCGCAATTGTCAGTTAAAGTGACGCAGTGCCGAATCGCAAAAAGTGGCCTGGTCTTTGACCAGCAATATGGTCCAGGGCTGAAGTGGTTAAAGTAGCACAAATTTTGTACAAATATTGTAATGGCCTATGAATAAAATATTAACAGGGTTATAAATAAATATTGATAAATGTTTTAATCACGATAGAGACAGAAAATGTAAGAATTTTTTGAAGCATTAATAATTACTTGGATGACATTACAATACATTACACTACAATATAGAACAGATTAAAGTTGCATTCCATGAGTATATATGTGAGGGAGTCTGTTGTAATTACCAGGAGGGGAGGAGAAAGGGATCCCTGAGGCCGCCATGTCGCCCGGATCACAGATCCAAAGATCAGGAGGGATGGGAGAGGGGTCATCTGACCACTGACATGCCAAATGAGGTTTACGTCACAGCAGTGGCGTGCACCTCCTCCGAATCCATCTTCCAGGTATCCCAGATAGGTTGCGTCAAAAATGCTCCCAGCTGATAGCTTTCAGCAGGGGGGGAGCCATAGCCGCACCAATGACAGAGGAGGGGATCGAAGCTGGAAATTACGCAAACCGGAAGTGTGTCATCTGCGCTGTGCATTCCAAGTGGGTGGAAGTTTGAAACCGGAAGTGACACGACCAGGAAGTCGATACATAAAAGGTATCAACAATGAATGTAAACATCCACCCAGGCATGGACTCAGTGGGATTCCAAGATGGTAAAGGGTGCCAAAGACCACCGCATATGGATACACATATGCAGAGCTTCTACTCCCACAGGCAATGGGCAGACACGGGCCAGGCTAATTCCATCAGAACGGATGGCAGATCGTCATGACATTGTTAATAACGAAAACAAAATAAAGTTAAACACAACTTAAAACCTGTATAAATCGAGGAAAGACACATATATATGCATATTACCTTTGGTCCATATATTCTTGGTATGACACTGATTTATTGCCGAACATTTACATTATACATACAGATACCTTACAGAAATATATAGCCTAAATATCAGACGAGTACCTATAAATATGTACATAAAGCATTTTTCTTATTATGAGCAGATTAAGCCAATATGGCAGTTCAACAAGGATAAAATACATTTTCAGATTAGTGAGGAAGGGAAGACAATGGAGAAGGAAGGCGGGAAAAGGGCTAAATTTATCATAAATTAAAGTGAAATGTTTAAAAAAAATAGGGCATAGCTGATGACGTCATTTAAACCTGGTGATTGAGTGGCCTTTAGTTTGTATATCCATTTTTGCCTCGATTTGCAGGATTTTCTGATCAAAGTCACCTCCCCTTACCGGGGGGTGAATTCTAGCAAATACCTGGAACCTTAGAGAGTCAGTTTTATAATCATGGGCCTGAGTGAAATGTCTGGTATAGGTTTCTCAGTGATGCCTATATGTATATCTGTGACGTGTTCTTTAATGCGTCTCCAGAAATTGCGCTTAGTTTTGCCCACGTAGTGGCTTCCACAGCCACACGTGAGCAAATACACTGTGCCAATAGTGTCACAGTTCACAAAGTGGTACATGGTTAGATCTTCACCCGAGGGTAAGTGGACAATTTTGCCTGGTTGAATAAGCTGACAGAAATCACATTTTCCGCAGCGGAAAGTACCACAAGGTAAGGAGACACACGGGTCTCTATTTTTTGGGGGAGAGAAATGACTTGACACTAGAATGTCCTGAAGAGATTGATTGCGTCTAAATATAACATGTGGCTCTGGTTCTATGAATAGTTTTAACGATGGATCATCTCGTAAAAGAGGCCAATGAGTGTTCAAAATATGTTTTAAAGCCATCTATCTTGATCCTTTCAGTCAGGATCAGCACGTCCTGGACCAAATAACAGTAACTGTGATTTTAAAGGGGTTGTAAAGGTTTGTTTTTTATTTTCTAAATCGGTTCCTTTAACCACTTCAATACCAGGCTTTAAAACCCACCTCCATACCGGGCCTATTCTGGCATTTCTCTCCTACATGTACAAATCATCATTCTTTTGCTAGAAAATTACTCAGAACCCCCAAACATTATATATGTTTTTTTAGCAGACACCCTAGGGAATAAAATGGCGGTCATTGCAACTTTTTATCTTGCACGGTATTTGCGCAATAATTTTTCAAATGCCTTTTTTTTTTTTTAATGGTTTCATGAATTAAAAAAAAAAAAAACAATAAAGTTAGCCCAATTTCTATGTAAAATATGAAAGATGATGTTACACTGAGTAAATAGATACCTAAGATATCATGCTTTAAAATTGCGCACACTCATGGAATGGCGGCAAACTTTGTTACTTAAAAATCTCCATAGGCGACGCTTTGACATTTTTTTACAGGTTACCAGTTTAGAGTTGCATAGGAGTTCTAGTGCTAGAATTGTTGCACATGCTCTAATGCACGCGGCGACACCTCACATGTGTGGTTCGACTGACGTTTACATACGTGGGCGGAACTTACGTGTGCGTTCGCTTCTGAGCGCGAGCTACCGTGACAGGGGCGTTTTTAATTTTTTTCATTTATTTATTTTTTATTTTATGTATTTATTTTTTACACTTTTTTTTACATTTTTTTTTTTATCGTTTTTTTCCTATTACAAGGAATGTAAACATCCCTTGTAATAGGAATAGTGTGCGACAGGTCCTGTTTAAGGAGAGATGCGGGGTCAATAAGACCCCCACATCTCTCCTCCAGGCTTACAAGCATGAGATCGTGAAAAAAAATTCACAGATCTCATTCTTACTAGCCGCAATTGCGGTTTGTTTACTTACGGGTACCCGGGGCGTGACGTCATCACATCGCACCCAGGCCTCCGACGGTCATAGAGATGACTCGTGACCATCTGGTCACCAGTCATCTCTATGCTTCCCATCCGGCAAACATCTCTCCGGGCCCCCGATGGCACGGGAGAGCCCGGAGAAGCCCTGGATGGCGGCGGGAGGGGGGATGTCCCCTCCAGACGCCTATAAGAACGATCAAAAGGCGGAACCGCCACTATGATCATTCTTATGGTGCGTAGGATCGCCGCCGGAACAAAATTATATCTGAATGATGCCTCTAGGTGCAGGCATCATTCAGATATCCTCGCACAAAGTACAGGATATCCTATGACGTCCACCCGGGATAAGAGATCCCCTTTGTGAATGTCATATGACGGCGTGCGGTATTGAAGTGGTTAAGCTAGTGCATTGACGGTTCACTTAGCTTTTTCCTTTGATTTCCCTTCTAAATGTTTTTTTTCTTTGTCTGGATTTCTTACTTCCTGTTCCTCAGTAAGCTTGCCTTCATCATTTGAGCCGTTCTGGCTGGGGGTTAGTCATTGTGCTCGCCCCCTCCCTTGGGACTACATCCCTGCGGGGAGACGCTGTGGTTAGTGTGCTAGCCCCCTCCCTTTGGACTACATCAGTGTCTCCTCGCAGGAATGTAGTCCCAAGGGAGGGGACAAGCACGCTGACTAACCCCCAGTCAGAACAGCTCGGATAATGGGGGCAATCTTACTGAGGAGCAACGGAAATTCAGACAAAGAAAAAAAACATTAAAAGGGAAATTGAAGGAAAAAGTAAGTGAACCAACAATGTACTAGCTTAAAGGAACCTATTTAGAAAATAAAAAACAAACCTTTACAAGCCCTTTAATCTGTTATAGTTGTAATGTTCTTGTTTGACCAATATATTTTTATTTTACTTTGTGGTATATACGTTTCTTAAACCTTACAAGTAGAGTTGAGCGAACCCGAACTGTAAAGTTCGGGTTCGGTACGGACTTTGGATTTTTCCCTGAACCCGAATACTTGCTGAAAGTTCGGGGGGGGAAAAAAATGCGCGGAGGTCCCCCCAAATTCAATAACCAGACCCTTTAGGTCTGGTATGGATATTAAGGGGAACTGCACCCCAAATTTTAAAAAAACGTCGTAGGGTTCCCCCTAAATATACATAACCAGACCCTTCAGGTCTGGTGTGGATTTTAAGAGGAACTCCACCCCAAATTTAAAAAAAAATGGCGTGGAGTCCCCCCTAAAATCCACACCAGACCCCTTATCCGAGCACGTTGACCTGGCTGGCCGCAGAAAAGAGGGGGGGCAGAGTGTGGCCCCCCCTCTCCTGAACCACACCAGGCCACATGCCCTCAACATTGGGAGGGTGCTTTGGGGTGCCCCCCAAAGCACCTTGTCCCCATGTTGATGGGGACAAGGGTCTCATCCCCACAACCCTTTCCCGGTGGTTGTGGGGGTATGCAGGCAGGGGGCTTATCAGAATCTGGAAGATCCCGCGTCACGCGACCCCATCCCCCTCTGACGCACACTCTGCTACGTCACTGGGACAGCCCTTGCGTCAGAGCAGGACAGGGTCCCGTGACGCGTGGCCCACCTCCCCTATAAAAGAAACATCATAGCATCGGCGCGTCATTCGCTGAGCTGTGCTCTGAATGGATGGATGTTCTCATCGCTGGACCAATCGCTGGAGAGATCACCCGTCGCTGGAGAGATCACCCGTCGCTGGATAGAGACAACGATGGAGCAGTGAGCAGCACCGATCGTCTATTTTCACCGCTGGATTTTTATCTGGTTTAATTAATAAAGTAATTTGTTCTACGGTGTGTGTGGTTTTTTTTTCTGAAAATTACTATTTACACTTCCTTCGTGAAATGGTAGGGGTACAGTGTACCCCATTACCATTTCACACAGGGGGGGGGCAGGATCTGGGGGTCCCCTTTGTTAAAGGGGTCTTTCAGATTCTCATAAGCCCCCTGCCCGCATACCCCCACAACCACCGGGCAAGGGTTGTGGGGATGAGACCCTTGTCCCTATCAACATGGACCTGGATGTCCGAACCCGAACTTTCAGGTGTCCGCTCAACTCTACTTACAAGGTACATACAAAGTCCCACTCTACCTCACCTTTGCTGTATAACTTTTTTTTTAAAGTTCGGGTCCGAACCCGAACATCCAGGTGTCCGCTCAACTCTACTTACAAGGTACATACAAAGTCCCACTCTACCTCACCTTTGCTGTATATTTTAGATTAGTGGATAGTCGGACAGATTCATATTCAGAGTGGACATGAACCTGTCATCCACTTGCTCCACTCATTTGTGGCTTTCGACTGGTTACCAAGTTGCTAAAGTGGCTCTCACTCCTTAAAAGGTTGGGCTGAATTTTTTTTATAGATGTAAAAAAAATTATAAATACCCTTTTTCCCTATTTTATAAGTGATCACATTCCTTCTCTTCTCCGCTGCATAAGAGCTGGGGAAGGAAAAGCAGTAGCAAACTGAGGTTCCCAATGAATGACCAGCCAGGGCATGACTGGACAAGTCTGATCATTGAAGGAGAGTACACTGAGTTCCCTAGCATAGCTAGAAAACTGACCACAGTATGCTGTCCTGCTTATGTGGTCACTCTTTAATAGGAAAGCAAGGGGACCAGCCGGAACACCAGGGATTTCACATAAAGGAAGCAATACAAATAGAACAGTAGATTTGCTCATACAAGTACACGGGATAGCATGCACATATTAGGAATATAAAGTGTTGGGGTAACAAACGCTTTAAGAGTTTGAGGTTGGGTCCATTATTAGTTCAAATTAGATTGTGTGCACCTTATTGTTCTTACAACACTCAGAGGCAAATGTGTTGCTGCTTTGTGTCACAGAACAGCACCTTTTGCTGCTATAGACCCAAAACTGATCAAAATTTTAATATAAACAGTGTAACCAAAATCAGAAATGGACACCTGTTTACATTGCTTGTTACTATATGATGTTTAGCCAGAGCTCTCCTTTAATGTGTGAACATTTTGCTGATTATATCAATGTGGCAGCTTCAGACTAATTACTTGTGATATAAATTTAAAGGTAATGGATCTCAGGCAATCTTCATCAAACAATGGACTGTTCGAGCTGGTTAATCACAATGAAAGGAGCATACTTCCAATTAAACGAAGTACAATGTTACCTTAGCTATAAATAAATCAGTGCTTTAAGAAACAGTTTCTGGCCAGTGATCAGGTAATAGGTTAGGACTGAATTGATTATTCACTGACAGTACTCAATTCAGCCCTGAAAATGTATCAACTGTGTAATAAGGAGCTATTAGGCCTATTGATTTTCTGATTTGTATTGATAGCTAACAGGCCAGAGCTACACACCAATATTTGCATAACCGATTCCCCTGGGTTAACAATTTTCACTAATGAAAATCTCAGCAGAGTCACCAGTGCACGTTAATGGAAATGTAAAGGGCACAGCTCAGTTTTTCAATTAAATGCCTAATAAGTGAAACAGTTTTATTGCTAGGTTAAGGTTTCAGACTTGTTTTGCCAGTGCGTATTGTATACATTAATAGTATACTATTATGTATGCTCCAAAGCCTTCATTAAACCTACGCATTACATGTATAGCCCGGTTATACCTGGTATGTTATAAATAAGATAGTTCTGTAATAATCTAAGAAAAGAAGGAAGGATATAAAGCATAAATATAAGAGGTATATGTAGGTATTAGCTTTGCAGATTAGAACTGATTAAAGGGGTTGTAAAGGTTTGTTTTTTTTGTTTGTATTTTAATAACAAACATGTCCTACTCCCTCTGTGCAAGGGTTTTGCAAAGAGGGGCCCCCATCCTCCTCTTCTGGCGTCCCCCAGCGGTGCTCCAGGCTCCTCCTATTCGTGTGTGCCCCACGGAGACCCGCATTCCCTGGGGGGAATCCTGCGGGCGCATTCCTGAGTCCTGCCTCTGTGTCTATTGACACAGACAGCAGGACTCGGCCCCACCCCGTCTCCCGTGTCACTGACTTTGACAGCAACAGGAACAATGCCCCTGCTGCTATCAATCCATGAGGACCCGAGACAGTGGCTAGAGCTGCTCTGCTCATCCCAGTTGCTGTAACGATCGTGTTCAGGTAAGTAAAAGGGGGGCTCTGGGGGGGCTACTGCATTATAAAAGTTTTTTTCACCTTAATGCATTCTTGAGGGTTTACAACGCTTTTAAATTTGCAAAATTCCTAATTTGTAAATACAAGTATCCTGGACTTGGGTTTTAAAGTGGTTTGTACAGTCCTAATCAAAAGTTTAAGACCACTTGAAAAATGGCAAAAAATCATATTTTACATTGTTGGACCCAGTAGTATTCTGACAGTGGGACTCCTCCGCTGTCAGAATACACTGATCAGTGCTACAGCTGATTGGCTGCAGGCACTGATCGAAGGAAAATATACCAACAGTCCCTTTTGAGAGGGGTCAATTACTGGATAGACTCCTTTTGAACGGCAACGGCCATAGATAAATTAAAATTCGGCCTGTACCTGCTGTATCAGCTGATCTTCGATTTATCTATGACCAGTTTTAAGGTGAGTACACACTATAAGAAAATCAGGCAAAGGATCATCTTTTCCTCGATGTTTCACAACAAGTTAAAACCGAGGATGGAGCTCATGTACGAAAGTTCTTGTACGACAAAGGCTTTTTGCTGTTTATTTTTTCTGATCATGCGTAGTCTTTCATATCTGATTTTTTCTTGTACTAAAGCAGTACACATTAAGCAAAAATCATTAGTTCTGTTTACATACAAGAAAACATTTGGAGTTTGTCCCTTAATACATTTTAATTTGCAAAGTCTGAATCAGATTTTGGAAGTTGTGTACACGCTGTACGAAAATTGAACAATAGTGCCTCCTCCTACGTAATTTTTCTTATAATTTTCTCATAGTGTGTACCACACTTTAGACAACTAGACCACTTTAGATTGATGGCCTCTGGAGATTTAGAGAGATATTTGGTATATCACTACTTTGTTGCCTACTGTTCTCCTAAAAGCTTGTTGGAGAGGAATTTGCACATGAGCATCCGCACTGCAAAGATTTCCCTATTCCTTCTTCATCCATTCTGTGGATCTGTACTTCATCCACTTTTTCTGCTGCTTCTTGAATAATACCTTACCAGCCATCAGATCACTACTCATTAGGTGGGTGGCTCTGACATGAGGAAAAAAAAACGTGCTCTTCTACCAAGGTGACCGCCTCCTCAGAGAGGTACAGTAGACACAATGCAGGGCAAAGCATGATGAGTCAGTAATGGAAATAAATTCAGCTGCAGGGATCCTACATGCACTACTGGTGACTTGTCTTTCTACTTACCTTTTTGGACACAGTATACTGCATCTCTTTAAGGGGACATGTTCAAATATCAAGTCTAGGTTTTTAACAGGGTAGGGAAGCATTTACTAAAGCCACCCACTTTGATACTGTGGTCTAAATCATTAGGGCTTCTGATTTATTGATCAGCAATTTGAGAGCATAAAAAGTAGTAAACAAAGGAAATAAAAGTTCATCTTCCAGGACAGCCTTATGCGAAAGTGGCCCCTCCCACCTAGCACAGGACACACAAATCCACATTAGTAGAAAAAGCAGGCACTATGTATGGTCCTTCAGTTATTGTGTTTCCTCCAGGAAGACAGGATCACGGCTGTTTTTCTCATCAACTCTCAGGCCTTTGTGCTAGGTGGCAGGGGGCTCCCGGGTTATAATCTGTTTCCCCTGGGGGCAGTGTTCCTGGGTAGATAAAAAAGATACACCCCCCCTCGGGATTGCACGGGGGAGGCTGGGGGACCTTCTCTCCCCTATGTATTTTTTAGTTTTAAGGGCAGCCATTGTAAAAGGCTGACCCTGTGCTTTTTGAATGAGGTGCAGTGCACTAACCTACAGCTTCCCCTATCTGTGCTGTGCAGTCAGGCATGGTTTACTGGTCAGCTGAAGGAGCTGAGGGCAGTTTGCTGAGGTCACTTCTGACCTGGGCGATGACTTGTTTCCCGCGGAAGTGATGCGGCGGTGACCATCTTGGATGGGGCAGACGCTGGAGTTTAGTCCCAAGATTTTAGCAGGATTAGGAGGGAATGCTTGTTGCTTAGGCATGCCAATCCACACATCCCAAGCTGAGATCCACAGGAGGATGACATGGGTTGCGCTAGAACAGACCTAGTCTATGTAAAGGACCCTGTGCTAATCATAGCTTCCTGCATGGGCATTGTGGAGGTGGCTGCTGCAGAGGAGGAGGATCTGGTAGCGGGCACCTTGTGCACACCTTGCCTTTGGCCAATTATGGCTCTCACAGCATATCGCACTGTGTTTGGTCAAAGCATGCAGGTCAGGTGCATGCTTTGGCCAATCAGTAGCAGTCAATGCACTGCAATCTTGCAGTGCATTATGGGGCGATCCGTGAGAGGTGAACTTGCAGCGAGCGCCCCATATGTTCGTTTGTTGTACGAACAAAATGAAAACTCGATGTTTGAGTCGAACTTAAGTTTGACTCGAACATCACGACCATCCCTTCTCAAAAGCCCTAAAAGGAGGTTTCCATTCAAAGAGGAATACGCATCACTTTGGGAGAAATATTCAAGACTAGATGCAGCCCTGTCTAGGGTAGTGAAGCCTTCAGATTTAGCCTTTGAAGACGTAGGTTTCCTTAAGGCTACCTAAAGAAGGCATGGGACACAGGAGCAGCAAACTTCCAACACACCGCTGCTTCTACCTGCGTTGCCAGAACCCTTGACTTCTGGTTGAGACAGCTAAATGTTTTGTTGGAGAATGATACTCCAAAAAGCTTGCTCCTATATTCTCTCCCGATACTTAACAAAGCGGTTGCTTATGTCGCTGACGCTTCAGCTTATTTTTTACGTTTTCATCTAGATGCACAGCTCTGATCAACCAAGTGAGGAGGTCTATTTGGTTGAAAACTTGGACAGGGGATGCTGCCTCCAAGGTGAAGTTATGCTCCCTGCCATTCAAAGGAAATGTAGTCTTTGAAGAAGAATTAGATCTGGTGTTGGAATGTTCGTCGGACAAAAAGATTGTGTTTTCAATCCCCAAAAAACAGCAATATAAATAAGGGTGTTATCCTTTCAGGAAATCCGGACCAAAAGAAGGTGGCAAGCAAGATTAGACAATGCCATGGCAATATAGAAAAACTAAGGAAAAAGGTGCATTTCTGTTTAATCCCTTTCAGCCTAAAGAAAAAGGGCAATGACTCCCGTTGCCAGGTAGGAGGGAGGCTAGGGGGCCTTCCTTTACCAGTGGCAAACCATAACGAACAATGCATACATCATAGACCTAATTGCCAGGGGTTACCAAATAGAAGTTAATCAAACCCTCCCAGAAGGCTTTTTTGTAACCTGACTACCGAAGTACATGGACATGACAGCCCCATGAAAAATCTACTCCAAGAAATGATGGACCAAGGAATCATATCCTCCCTATCACAGAGGGAAAGGAGAGGGAGTTTTTACTCTCATATCTGAGGACAAATCGGTCGGGAAGATTGAGCATGATCCTCAATCTAAAGATGTTCAACAGAACAGTAAAATACAAGAAATTCAAGATGGAAACCATCTTTACAAACAAAAGAACTCCTGACTCGGGGTATTCATGGCCACACATAAACTATGCTTATTTACATATTCCAATCAGGGAGTGCTCAAAAATCTTTCTCAGGTTTGCAGTAAAAGGTCCAAAACAGACTGTCTACTTCCTTTTGGGCTAGAATCGGCTCTAAGAATTTTTACAAAAGTGTTAGAAGCTTTACAAACTTGGGGCAGAAGGGGTCTTGATAATACCATATCTAGATGACCTGTTCTAGTTTGCAGAAATGGCAGCAGAATTGGAAAGGTCTTAAACATAACACAGAGACACCTTCAGAATCTGGGTTGAATTTTAAACACAGAAAAGTCTAATTTGCTCACTGCACAGAAAGTTATTTTCCTGGGTTACATAGTGGATTCTCTAAAGGCAAAAATCTTTTTACCAGAAGAAAATAGCAGAGGCTTTCAAGTTCATACTGAATCCCGCAGCGTCCATCAGAAAGATAATGAGACTATAAGGACTAATCACAGCAGCAATTCCGGCAGTGACTTGGGCCCAGACTCGCATGAGCTTTTCAGAGGTTCATATTATCAGTATGGGACGCTCACCGACAATGACTAAACAATTGTGTGGAGCTGCTGGATCAAGTGAAGGAGTCCTTACAGTGGTGGCTGCAAGAAAATAATCTGTCTCAGGGACGTTGCTGGACACAGGTAGAACCGTTAAGAATCACAAGAGACGTAAGTGCGTGGGGTTGGGGAGCTCACATGAACCACCAGGCAGTGCAGGGGAAATTCTCTAGCAGACTTTCTGAGCAGATAACAAGTTTCACATACAGAATGGAGTCTGAACCAAGAAGTGTTCATGCTGATCACTCAAAGTTGGGGCTATACAGAGATAGACCTTTTTGCGTCCTCAAAAATGCAAAGGTGGAGAAGTTCTTCTTCATACACAGGAACTGGACAGTTTAGGGTTGAATGCGTTCATCCACCCCTGGTCAGGGAAGCTTCTGTATGCATTCCTTCCCTTCAGGCTTATTCCAAAAGTATTACAGAAGATCAAATCTTTAGAAGCAAAGATTATCGTAATAGCCCTATTCTGGTTGAAAATAATGTGGTTTCCCGCTCTCCAGACGCTCTCGATCACAGACCCCTGAAAACTTTCAGTGAGGGAGGATTTACTAGTGCAAGAAGAGTTGCATCACCCACATGTGGACCACCATCTTTCTCTGACCACCTGGCTACTGAGAAAGAGTTGCTATAATAAGTGTGTCAGAAAAAGTGATATTCACTATATTGGATCGACCCCGGGTTCCTCCCTAAAGTAACCACTGATTTTTACAGGACATTGTAATTCCATTCTTTTGTGGACAAGCATGCAATTTAAAAGAAGACTTTCACAAACTGGATGTCAGGAGATGCCTGTTATGCTACATTGAAAAAAAAAACAAAGAATGGAGTACTGTACCCAATCTTTTTGTCCTATATTCGGGTCCTAGGAAAGGACTAGGCACCTAAAAACCATTATCGCTAGATGGATGAAATAGGCTATTGAGAGAGCCTATTCCATAGCAGGACTGCAAACTCCATTAAAACTTAGAACACATTCCACTAGAGCCTTAGCCACCTTCTGGGCAGAGAAAGCAGGGGTTATCCTGATCCAGATCTGCAAAGCAGCCACCTGATCGAGTTTCCAGAATTTAAAACACTACCGTCTGGACCTTCTATCATCAAATGACCAGGCTTTTGGTAGAAAAGTGCTTCAGGCAGTAGTCCCTCCTTAACAAGTATTATTTCTGTGATGTCGCTCTCATAAGGCTGTCCTGGAAGATGACTTGGGAAAACAAAGTTATTACCTGATAACTTGATAACTTGATTTACAGCAATCTTCCAGGATGGCACTGTTCACATCCTATTTGGATTGTAATTATTATTGGGGGTGCATAGTACGGGCCTTCGGATTATTTGTTATTACGGACTATACTTAGTGCCTGCTTTTTATACTAATGTGGATTTGTGTTTTCTGTGCTAGGTGAGAGGACCCACTCTCTTATAAGGCCATCCTGGAAATCAAGTTAACAGGTAATAACTTAGTTTTTATGATTAGACTGAACAAAGTCACCAAATACCCTTGGAATGGACTCTTTTGGATCACAGAGTTGTCCACCCTCTAACCAGACTATGGACATTAACATATTTACATACAGGGCTGGTGCAAGGATTTTTGACACCCTAAGTGAAACGTTGTTTTGCCGCCCCCTTGGCTCCACTGCCCCCTTTCCATGTATACGGTAGAGTTAGCGGGTGGAGATTTTTTGTAATCCCCCAGTGTATCCCCCCCAATGTAATGCCCCCAATGTAACCCCCCCGTGTAATGCCCCCAATGTAACCCCCCTGTGTAATGCCCCCAATGTAACCCCCCTTTGTAATGTCCCCAATGTAACCCCCTGGTGTACTGCCCCCAATGAAACCCCTCCGTGTACTGCCCCCAATGAAACCCCTCAGTGTACTGCCTCCAATGAAACCCCTTAATGTACTGCCTGCAATGAAACCTCCCGGTGTACTGCCCCCAATGTAACCACCTGTGTAATCTTCCCACTGTAATACCCCCTGTGTAATGCCCCCCATTGTAACCCCCCCATGTATATTTTCCCTGTGATTATTACTATGTAAATATCCCCTCCCTACATTTACAGACCTCAGACCAGCGTGGCTCTGTCCACAGAGATGTCGCTCCTCCTCACATTGTGGATGTACTGTCCGGTACCTGGTTTTGACAGATACCCACTCCCACTTCTGGCTGAGTTCCCCGTGGTGAACTCAGCCGGAAGTTTGGCGCCCTCCTCCTTCCCCCTGCAGCAACCCATTTACAGGGCACAGTGCAAATTAACGCATGCACAGTTTTTTCATGGTTTTTCTGAAACCAAGATGGGAAAGAATTGTCTTGGGGGATGACACCGCTGAATGCCTGTGCAGGTAAGTTCCCTAATAGTAAAAGTCACAGGCTACAGTGTTTGCAGCTGCTGACTTTTAATTATTGGAGGGGGCTCTGGAACTCCTTTTTAAAGCAGAGAATGCATTAAGGTAAAAAAAAAAAAAAACTTTAGAACCATTTTAAAACAAGATATCCCTGACTTAGATGTTGTACCTGAAGATTAATTTCTCCACAATGTCTATAGCTACAGGGGGGGATAATGGATGGATTTAAAATTATTTTACTGCTTGCCTAAAAAATGTAATTGAATTTATTTGAATGCATAGCCTGGTCACAGGTTGACCTAAAATAAAATAAAAAAGAACTTCTAAATCTCCGACATTCAAAGCGGATATTAGTGGGTAACCTGTAATAAGTACATTGTAGACAATAGAAAAACATTAAGAAAATAATGCTGTAACTGATTGCATAATATATTGGGCCATACTAAATTTAAACATTATTTATGGTACTAAAAGTAAATTGGTTAAGCATTGCTAGACAGTTATTTTCCTTTAACATTTATTTAAAATTTCACGATCAATAAACTTGCTATAAAAATGACAAAAATAAACAAAACTGTAAGGGAGTAATGTAGATGTTACACATGATGCAGATGATAATCTTATGCCTGCTACATTAATGTGTTAAGAAGAATTCGATTGAATTTCCTTTCTAAAAATGTTCACCTTTACAATATGTACACTCCTGTGCCCAGGATTAAGCTATATGCGGAGAAGTAATTGCCCCTTTATCCTTCCAAGAGATGCGATATGCTCTGGAGACATTGAATATACCGCTTGAAAGACATGATTCAAAAACTGATATTGAATAAGTGGACTGTATATTGCCACATCACAATAACATAACTTTAAGGCTGATTTTTGTGTGTAAAAATAGATATTGGAAATTTAAAATCCTTCAGAGCTTCAGGCGACATTGACAAATTGCCTGACCTTCAGCTTTCTCTTATGATGTCACCTGAACTCTTTTGCAGTATTGTTTTCCCATAACCACTCGTTTCTGCCTGTTATCCTATATGTTGTACAGAGGACCAGAAACTTTATCTGCCTCCAGCTTGCCTTCTACCATCATATTTCTCTATAATCTGATCTGTGAAAAATATTGATTTGGTGAGCAGCACTTAATTTTTACAAGACCTAATTACGCATGTAACTATAGTGTTTATGCCCTTTGCTGTAAATAAAGATTTTTGCTTTTGTTTCCTAAACAACAAAGTAGTATGACAACATGGGGTCAAAGCTTAGGGATTCAGGAAACTGGATTTTGTACTCTTGCTTTGCACATTTTTTTTTTTGATTACTTGGATTTTTATCTTTTACATTCATAAAAATGTAATGGCACAATCTAGAATGTGTTGTTTGTAATACATAACAGCTTAGGTTGTGATACATACATGAGAATTCCACTCCAACGAACTCCATTTAATTAAATTTTATGTGGTTGATAGATTAATCTTTTTTAATGAAGCTGTTCTCTGAAGATCTGACTGCATCCCTCATTTGAATTCCTTTCCTTCTATACCTTAACTGTTCTGTCTGAAAGTGTATCGGAGGGTTTCCTATTGAAGTCAGTAGGACTGACAGACAGGTCTATTGTGAACATAGAGAAAGCTCAGGGAAGAACCTCAGTGGATTCACTTTGGTGGCTTTTCAAAGTACAGCTTCAAAGTACATTACATGTCATCCACTCAAAATCAGACGGTGCAGGGAACACAGCATAGAAACTTGTGAAGCAGCACTGAACAAAGAACACAGCAAAATAGGCCTGATCATGTCTCTAGTATATCATGCTTTCATGGCCACTGGAATTTGTTCCTAATTTAAACAACAGACCTGTGTCTGTGAAAGTGGCTTTGGTGTGTCACCAGGAAGTAAATTTGCCACATATTTAAATACCTCTATACCTTAGTGTACAGTCATGACCAGAAATATTGGCACCCCTGCGCTTCTGTCAGATAATATAGCACTTGGCCCAGAAAATTGTTGGAATTACAAATGTTTGGCCAATATCCTCTTCTTTTGTTCCTCTTTCTTTTGTTTGTATTGGTATGACACAAAACCGTGAAGAAACAAAAGCCAAATCTGACACATTTCATGCAAAAAAAAAAAAAAATGGACTGGACAAAATTATTGCAACTTTCTTCAAATTTTAAGAAATAATTGCATTCAGAGTTTGTGATGTGCCTGTAATTTGTAATTAAACTTTCCTGTATCAATTAGCAGGTGCTAACAATAAAGAAATCGCACAGGCAACCAGTTAAAAGGTTGAAAAACTGACTAAACCTTTCTGTTGTTTTTCTCTGTGTGTCGCATGGAGAAGAGAAAGAGCAGCAAAGAATTGTATGAGAATTTAAGAATAAAAATAGTTAAAGTATGGAAAATCTCAGTTTACAAGTCTATCTCCAGAAATCTTATGCTCCTGTGTCCACTGTGCGCAACATTGTCAAGAAGTTTACAGCCCATGGCACTGTAGTTAATCTCCCTGGACATGTAAGAAAGAGGAAGAATTGCAGGTTTTTGGTAAAGGCCATCATTCTACTATTTTATGAAAAAGAAATAAGGCCTTTAACCGATTCCCGACCGACTCACGTCTTTTTACAGGGGGCAGAATGGGACCCCTGCGCGAAACCCCGTACTGGTATGGGGTTCCTTTTAAAAGCTGCCGGAGGCATGCGCGCCCACCACCTGCACAGCAGGGTACCCAATGTGCATGGTCAGCAGTTGCGGCCGGCTTGCGCATTCAAGTGCATGAGAGCCAGCACAGGGATCTGTGTGTGTAAACACACAAATCCCTGTTCTGTCTGGGAGAAGAGAAATGGCGTTTGTTCCTACTAAGTAGGAACAACGATATGTCTCCTCCCCTAGTCAGTTAGAACACACTGAGGGAACACACATTTAACCCCTTAATCGCCCCCTAGTGTTAACCCCTTCCCTGCCAGTGACATTTATACAGTAATCGGTGCATATTTATAGCACTGATCGCTGTATAATCATCACTGGTCCCAAAAATGTGTCAAGTGTCCGATCCGTCCGTCACAATTTTGCAGTACCGCTAAAAATTTCAGATCACCGCCATAACTAGAAAAAAAATGCCATAATCTTTCCCATAGTTTGTAGATTGCTATAACTTTTGCACAAACCAATCAGTGTACACTTGTTGCAATTTTACCAAAAATATGTAGAAGAATACATATTGGCCTAAACTGATTTTTTTTTTTTCAAAATTGACGCAATTTTTTTGTTTATAGCGCAAAAAATGAAAACCGCAGAGGTGATCAAATACCACCAAAAGACCGCTCTATGTGTGAGGAAAAAAAGGATGCAAATTTTGTTTGGGTACAGCATTGCATAACCAAGCAATTGTCAGTTAAAGTGACGCAGTGCCAAATTGTAAAAAGTGCTCTGGTCAGGAAGGGGGTAAAATCTTCCAGCGCTGAAGTGGTTAAAGAAAAGAATACAGTCCCTACAGTCAAACCTGGTGGAGGTTCACTTATGTTTTCGGGTGTTTTGTTGCTTCAGGCACTGGATGTCTTGACCGTGTGCATGGCATTATAAAATCTAAAGATTACCAAAGAATTCTGGGGTGCAATGCTTCTGCTGCTCTCATTTCAGCTATTAAATGCTCCCATCCACTCTGCACCATTATAATAATTGTCCCTGTGTTCTCTCTAAAAAAAACTGCACGATTGTACCTGTATGAGTTCCACTCCCACCGCTCAGCTGATTGTCGGCGGCTCATCGCTCTCTCCTCTCTCCCCCTCCTCCCGGACTGACGTCAGCAGGAGGGTTCGCACCCACCCACTGCAGCTGTGAGCCGTAGAGACAAGGGAGGAGAGGAATCAGCTGAGTGCCGGGAGCAGAGCTCATACAGGTACAATCGTGTCGTCTTTTTTATTTTACATTACACTGAAACAGACAATTATTATAATGGTGCAAAGAGGATGGCAGAATTTATTAAAAGTGGGTCTCACAACCACTTTATTATGCATATAAATCCTATTTAAAGATACATAGAAATTAGAAAACCTAAAACGGTGCAAACTCTATTAATGGAGGGTGTTTGCATTTGACAATCAAACAGGATTTAGCCCCAAATTACTATGTTGCCACGCGCATATAAGACCATGTCTCTGGTCACTTCCGGGACAACGTTTGCAGCGCTATGGAGATTATTTAGATTTTGGTTAGCCAAGGGGTGGGTGATGTGTCATTCAGACAAGATAAGACTGAATATTGGGTTCTTAATGCACATACTGCCTCCTCTTCTGCAACTTGGGATGCTTTCAAAGCCTTTACAATGGGACGTTTTCAGTCCATTATAAGAGGGTCAGGAAAGATTTAAGGGCTGAAGTTAGTCGGGCAGAGGGTAAGGTCACAACTTTAGAACAGGCTTATACTTAGACTCAAGACCCTTCCACATACTCATTACTACAGATAGCCCTTAAGGAGGTATCACTCCTTTGTGCCTCCAAGACCATAACTGAAACTCATCAGTCCCAAAGGATTTTTCAACAGGGGGTAAAAAAAAAACGGAAACTGTTTGCTTGGCTCACTAAAGAACACTCTGCCTATGTCACAATTTTTTGTATTTTATCCGCTGAGGTAGTTCTTACGGACCCCCAAATGATAAATGACAAGTTTGCCTCCGATTATCATTGTCTTTATAGTTATAGGGTGACATGCAGAGACGCCATCTCTGCATGTCACCCTATAGCACCTGTCAGTTCCCCAAAGCGAACAGACAATTACAGGGAGAAACTGGATGCCCCATAAGGCTTGAGAAGGTGCAAACGGCTAAATCCACTCTGCAGTTAAGAAGACATCTGGACCTGATTGTCTCCCAATAGAATTGTGCAAAACATTCTCTGACAAGCTAGCTCTCAGACTTCATTCACTTCTACTTCAATCCCTTGACTCGGACACCCTGCTGACTTGGATGCAGTGATTGTAGTGATCCCTAAGCCTGGCAAGGACCCTGACTTGTAGACCGATTTCACTCACAAATGTGGATGCAAAAATCCTGAAATTTTGTCGAACCAACCTAAATATGGTTATATCAGCTTTGGTACATCTGGACCAGTCTGGGTTTATGCCAAGCAGGGGGATGGATATCAATAGCTGTAGGCTGTTGACTCGCATGGTTTGGCAGCTATGGAGGTAGTGGTCTCCTTAGATGCCGAAAAAGCTTTTGATCCTGATCAATGGACCTTTCTTGGGGTTGTCTTCCGCAAATATGTTTTCAGATTTATTAATTGGCTGCGTATGTTTTACTCGGCACCTACGACTAAGGTGCGTACCAACAATTTACTTTTTGCTCTCTTCCCCCTATCTAGGCAGGGCCATCCCATTACCCTGTGTCTGTTTGCTGTTGCCCTGGAGCCTTTACATGTTCAACTTCACGCAGCAGACTCTATCCTATGAAATCTGGTCATATATCTGTGGACCAGCCACTGTACATTTTTCATCTAATTTCATCTTTGGCCATGGGATAGGAAGCAAAGGGAAGTCTCCGCAATGGCAGACAGATGGCAGGAAAAAATTTGACGTGTTATAATGCTCCCTTGGTCTATGCAAAATGAGAAAAAAAAGGTTTTGCCTATAGCTCTACTTTAATCTTATTAATATAGTTTATTTATCAAAATGTCTTTATTACTTTAAAAATACACCAATACCCATACCGAAATCATTCTTTAATAAATTAAACACGGTTGACATTTCCTTTGTATGGGCTGGGAAAGTTTCACTTGCAAAGTCGATATTAAAGATCCCTTGTCACAAGGTGGACTATCGCTGTAAATGTTCAGCTGTAATATTTGGTGGCAGATGCTGGTAATGGTCCGCTGGTGTTGTTTTACAATCTAGAAACAATCATACAGAAACCTTGGAGGCAGCCCTTTTAGGCCTGTATTGTACCTTAAGCAATATATTGTCCAGGGGCTCCAGATCCAATCCAGCTATTACTAGGCAAAAGAGAACAACCTCTTTGGTGTGACATAATGCCAGAGCAAAATATCAGATACCTATACCAGCCATTGTTGTGTATATGAGCTAAAGTTCCTCCATAGGAGCCTATTTAACCCCTCAATGGCTGATTGCCAGTGCTGGGACAAGGCCATTTGGTGCCCAGGGCGAAGATGGCAAACTGCGCCCCCCCCCCCCTGTTTTTAAGAGAGAATCAATGTTTCAAACCAATCGATAAACGCTTATTGTGATTTTTTTTTACCAAAAATATGTAGAAGAATACGTATAGACCTAAACTGAGGAAAAAAAATGTTTTTTTATATATTTTTGGAGGATATTTATTATAGCAAAAAGTAAAAATATTGAATTTTTTTAAAAATTGTCGCTCTATTTTTTTTTATAGCGCAAAAAATAAAAACCATAGAGGGGATCAAATACCACCAAAATAAAGCTCAATTTGTGGGGGGGGGAAACGACGCCAATTTTGTTTAGGAGCCCTGTCGCACGACTGCGCAATTGTCAGTTAAAGCGACGCAGTGCCGAATCGCAAAAAGGGGCAAGGTCCTTAACCTGCATAATGGTCCGGGGCTTAAGTGGATTAATTTGCATACAGTTCATAATCCAATTTTATGCACCACTTTGGGAACACATGAACAAGGGGCAGCAACAATGCAAGTCAGATGGCAAGCATGGCTCATTTAAAATAACTAAAAACCATATTTTATCTGCTGTTTTTTTTTATAATGCACAGTCGTGGTCATTAACCTTGCCTCAGCCAGCCTCCTCCCATCCCACATCCAGCCATTTATTTATCTGCTCTAAGTTCAACTTCTGCTTACTTTACAAGTAGTCTGTCTGCTCTGTAGCAGTGCTAGCTTCAGCTAGAGCCAGGCAGGCTCCTCGAGACGGGTCCTCGGCTCCTCTAGCTAGAGCACAGCCTACAGGCTTGTAGTCACAGCAGCACCGCCGACACAGCTCCCTGTGCGCAGCGCTCCTCTCCAGCTCCCACCTCGCCTCCGGCCGTGAGTTGGGTGATGTCACGCCGCTGGCAGGGAGGGACTACGAGACCCCTCTGTAGGAGGAGACCGTAACCTTCACAGTGAAACGGAGGGGAGGTGGCGGTCAGCACTCGGAGGAGCGCCCTCAGCATATGCATGTTCAGTGCCGCTGCCCGCTCGCTATGTAATGACAAAGCCAAGTGACACATTGGCGGGCGGCCATGGCAGAACTTGCGGCTGCGCCCCCCCCTCCTATAATAATGGTACAGCCCCTGCCTTGTACCGGCCTTGCTGATCGCCATTTCCCATTCGACTGATTCTTCTTGTTCACACTGCCATTCCTCTGTAGGCTCCTTCCTGCACATGGTGTGGATACAGTGATGAAAATAAGTATTTGAACACCCTGCTATTTTGCAAGTTCTCCCACTTGGAAATCATGGAGGGGTCTGAAATTGTTATTGTAGGTGCATGTCCACTGTGAGAGACATAATCAAAAAAAAAATCCAGAAATCACAATGTATGATTTTTTAAACTATTTATTTGTATGATACAGCTGCAAATAAGTATTTGAACACCTGAGAAAATCAATGTTAATATTTGGTACAGTAGCCTTTGTTTGCAATTACAGAGGTCAAACGTTTCTTGTAGTTTTTCACCAGGTTTGCACACACTGGAGGAGGGATTTTGGCCCACTCCTCCACACAGATCTTCTCTAGATCAGTCAGGTTTCTGGGCTGTCGCTGAGAAACACGGAGTTTGAGCTCCCTCCAAAGATTCTCTATTGGGTTTAGGTCTGGAGACTGGCTAGGCCACGCCAGAACCTTGATATGCTTCTTACAGAGCCACTCCTTGGTTATCCTGGCTGTGTGCTTCGGGTCATTGTCATGTTGGAAGACCCAGCCTCGACCCATCTTCAAAGCTCTAACTGAGGGAAGGAGGTTGTTGCCCAAAATCTCGCAATACATGGCCCGGTCATCCTCTCCTTAATACAGTGCAGTCGCCCTGTCCCATGTGCAGAAAAACACCCCCAAAGCATGATGCTACCACCCCCATGCTTCACAGTAGGGATGGTGTTCTTGGGATGGTACTCATCATTCTTCTTCCTCCAAACACGGTTAGTGGAATTATGACCAAAAAGTTCTATTTTGGTCTCATCTGACCACATGACTTTCTCCCATGACTCCTCTGGATCATCCAAATGGTCATTGGCAAACTTAAGACGGGCCTTGACATGTGCTGGTTTAAGCAGGGGAACCTTCCGTGCCATGCATGATTTCAAACCATGACGTCTTAGTGTATTACCAACAGTAACCTTGGAAACGGTGGTCCCAGCTCTTTTCAGGTCATTGACCAGCTCCTCCCGTGTAGTCCTGGGCTGATTTCTCACCTTTCTTAGGATCATTGAGACCCCACGAGGTGAGATTTTGCATGGAGCCCCAGTCCGAGGGAGATTGACAGTCATGTTTAGCTTCTTCCATTTTCTAATGATTGCTCCAACAGTGGACCTTTTTTCACCAAGCTGCTTGGCAATTTCCCCCGTAGCCCTTTCCAGCCTTGTGGAGGTGTACAATTTTGTCTCTAGTGTCTTTGGACAGCTCTTTGGTCTTGGCCATGTTAGTAGTTGGATTCTTACTGATTGTATGGGGTGGACAGGTGTCTTTATGCAGCTAATGACCTCAAACAGGTGCATCTAATTTAGGATAATAAATGGAGTGGAGGTGGACATTTTAAAGGCAGACTAACAGGTCTTTGAGGGTCAGAATTCTAGCTGATAGACAGGTGTCAATTTTTTTTGGGGATTATGTCTCTCACAGTGGACATGCACCTACGATGACAATTTCAGACCCCTCCATGATTTCCAAGTGGGAGAACTTGCAAAATAGCAGGGTGTTCAAATACTTATTTTCCTCACTGTATGTCCCTTTTTCAGACTTTTATGGATGGTAGTGGTAGCTGAACTTAAAAAGCTGTGTGACTTAACCCTTGGTTTGGGCCCTAAGGTGCTCCTGCTAGGTACCTAAGATGGGGTGGGCTGTTATGTTGAGGAGTTTCTTTTCTTTTCTGGATTCTAAGCCCGCAGAGAAGTTCCTATTAAAGTGGAAGTCACTTCACCCTCCCACTTTGTCTTCATGGTGTGCCACTATCGATAATGCTCTCCCGATGCAGAAGTTGATTTATGCAAGTAGAAACTACATGAAAAAGTTAGATAAGATATTGTCTGATTGGAGAGATTTCTGGGGTTCTTGTTAACCCATTTAACCAAAGTAGTGGGACTATACTGCTTAGCTCCTCTTTACTTGGTGGATATTGTGTCATTTATTTTCTGCAGTTATCTTCCTTTCCCTTCTTCCCCCTAACCCCCCCCCCCCCCCAAACCTCTTCTCACCTTTTATCATGTGCATTTTCTTCTCTACCTTTTCTTTCCTCTCTTCCTTGTTACTTTTGCAACTCTTCACAGTTTGCAGATGCTCCCAACGTCCCTTCAGTCTACCACGTGGGTCAAATTTCTCTATTTGCTTATCATGGTTTATTTGATATGATATTCAATATATAGTACTGACAGTTGTTATATAGGTAAGGGGTGGGAGAACCTGGTGAACCCCGCTCCTTGTGATGTCATCAACCCAGCATGCTCCGGTCGGTGTTAACACAAGTGGGTAGGGGCCACCCGCTGATGTCATCGGGTGACTCCACCCCTTAGCTATTTAAGAAATGTCAGACAGAGGACAGGCAGTCCAGGGGGAGCGTTTGACAAAGCCAGATTTTTGTTTTTTTTTTCTCAGTTTTTTTTTCAAACTATTGCGTCACTATACCTCAAAGCTTCCTGATGATGCATCATGCATGCAAAACATGTTAAGGTATAGTGACGCAACACTTCAAATAATTTCCTGTTTCTATCTAGTACCACATCCAAGGATTTGAACGCATGCCGGTTCTAATGCACAGAGTGGTGCGGCCACCATAGATGCGGTTCTCTGGATAGATTTAGTGCTGATCGGAGGGCACTCTCTAATGTGAGTTTTTTTATTTATAATAGTTCTTTTCATAAATATATTGCGCATTGATGGCATTTATTTATTTTCACGAGTGACCGAGGAATCCATAATAGTCCACATAGGATACCTAGTGATATTGGATGACTACATACATAATTGATGACTACCCAAAGGGAGATCATAATGGAGGATTGGATGATAAATGCTTATTAATAAACATCTGGTGAGTGATAATTTTGAAAGGTGGAGGATTATACACTATATTTGTGGTGGAAGCATGCACAGCACTGAATTTGAAGTTTGAACTTAAAGGAGAGTGATTATGCAACAGTAATATATTTTTTTTTTAATTGATGGACAATTTATTTTAATACATTAACCACTTCAGCCCCGGACCATTTGGCTGACCAAAGACCAGAGCACTTTTTGCGATTCGGCACTGCGTCGCTTTAACTGACAATTGCGCGGTCGTGCGATGTGCCTCCCAAACAAAATTTACGTCTTTTTTTGCCACAAATAGAGCTTTCTTTTGGGGGTATTTGATCACCTCTGCGGTTTTTATTTTTTGGGCTGTAAAAAAAAATAGAGCGAAAATTTTGAAAAAAAAACAATATTTTGTACATTTTGCTATAATAAATATCCCCAATTAAAAAAATAATATTTTTTATCAGTTTAGGCCAATACGTATTCTTCTACATATTTTTGGTATAAAAAAACGCAATAAGCGTATATTGATTGGTTTGCGCAAAAGTTAAATCGTCTACAAAATAGGGGAAGTTTTATGGCATTTCTATTACTTTTTTTTACTTGTTATGGCGGCGATCTGCAATTTTTATTCATGACTGCTAAATTGTGATGACACTTGACACTATTTTGAGACCATTCACATTTATACAGTAATCAGTGCTATAAAAATGCACTGATTACTGTATAAATTTGACTGGGTGGGAAGGGGTTAAGTGTGTCCTAGAGAGTGATTTTAACTGTTAGGGATGAGATGAGAGGAAGCAGACAATCAGTGACATATCACTTGGCAGAATAGGGAGATGCCTTGTTTACACAGGCATCCCCCCGTTCTGGCTTTCCGTGACCCAATCACGGGACACCGGCGGACATCAAGTCCGCGGGCATGGTCAAGGAGACTGCGGCGGGCGCACCCGCTAGGGACCAGGTTTAAAGCAACGAATATATACGTTAATCTGCCTGCCCGTGCCATTCTGCCAACATGTATCTACGTGAGGCAGTCGGCAAGCAGTTAAAATTGTGTATTTGGGCACAGCACATAGTGGTGTCAGTGTATCTTAAAGTGATTATTGGTTTACATTAATGTTTGGTGCGGCTGTCCTTGTTTATGGTTTAAATGGTTGGGATTGCCATAAAAATTTGGTTACAGGCGGTCCCCGGGTTACAAACAAGATAGGGACTGTAAGCTTGTTCTTGAGTACATTTTGTAAGTGTAGCTCCAGCCACAAAATCAATTTGTAAGCATTTTGGATAGCATAGGGAAGGGTTATCGCCCCCGTTCAGAAGATGTCACTTTCAACTTTCTGTCCCAATGACCATTGGATTTTGAAAATTTTGGGTTATTAGGGAAATAAGGATTGGTAATAAAGCATCAGTGGAGACAACTTTTTCCCATATTAACTCTTACAGGAGAGGATTTCCCTTCCTAGGGGTAGATTTTTTCTCACTTCCTGTTGTCTCGCTCCGTTTGTAAGTAGGAGTCGT
This sequence comes from Rana temporaria, assembly GCF_905171775.1. Lineage (NCBI taxonomy): Eukaryota > Metazoa > Chordata > Amphibia > Anura > Ranidae > Rana > Rana temporaria. The sequence goes on from NC_053492.1 coordinate 157,107,716, forward strand.
TTGTAAGTCGGATGTTTGTAAGTAGGGAACCACCTGTATAAGAGACTGCAACTGCTTAAAAAAAGATCTCGGGATCCAAACAGGAGAGTGCCATAAGCCATACAGCAAGACTGGGAGAATTTTCATTTTTATTAAGTTCATTTTGCCTAAGTGCTAATGGGAGATGGGATCAGGTCTTCAGTTTCTGCTTGCCCCACTGTAGTGCTGAAAGCAAATTGAGTTAGCAAAAATCCTTAAAATTAGGCAAGATATTAACCCCTAGATATCTAATAGTATCTGCCCACTGTAAGATTATATTGGAATCAGCCAGTATCCTCGCCCTCAGATCTATTGGGAGGATAAGTGATTTATTTACTTCAGTTAGTATGTAGGCATGAGATTTCCACAAAGCTAGCAAAGAATCCGCAAAGCTTCTGAAAGTGAGGGACCAGGATCCCTAAGAAAAAGGATGAGATCATCAGTGTAGAATGCCAATTGTTCCACAATAGAGCCATACTTATACCGACCACTCCAGCCGATGCTCGCAAAGCCTCTGCCAAGGGTTCCATAATCCGTGCAAACAGCGCAGAGGAAAGAGGACACCCCTGCCTTGTACCCTTCTGGATCGTTCTCCTTTTAATTTGGAACCTTCTATAGCAAATTGATCCACTTCCTGAATATAGGGGCCAAAACCAAACAGTTCTAATACCTTCATTATGTAACTCCAGTGGACTGTATCAAAGGCTTTCTCAGTTTCAAGTGCTACAACACTCTCGTGGCAGTCTCATCAGGCTGGAGGAGAAAAAGCATGAGAACCCTTCTGATATTTGTCTGTGGATTTACCAGGCATGAAGCCAGTTTGGTCAATGTTAATAAGAGATGGCAAAAAATCTGTTGGCTAAAACTTAGGAAAGGAATTTAAGATCATAGTCTAACAAACATATAGGCCTATATGAGGAGCAATGAGTCAGGTCTTTACCCAGTTTTGGCAATAGCATTATATGCGCTTGGAACATACTGTCCGGCAGCCTCTCAGCCTCCAAGCAATAGTCAGGCAAGTGTTGTGATTTAGGGGCTAGCAGTGAGGCATAGGCTTCATACCATTCCCCTGGTGGTCGTCCATCCTGTTTCGGGGACTTATTAATGGTAAAAGAGTAAATGGCCGCTTCTATCTCAAGTGGGGACAGGGGAGCCTCCAAGCTCTTAACAACCAGCTATTTTTTACACAGAATTTGAATCGGTCGATCATTTTTTGACTGATCTGAATTCTAATCATTCTAAAAATGTGAAATTCGGTAAAAAACAAACAAAATTTATTTTAAAGAATTTCAACAAAATTTATTAATATTTGTTACTATTTCATTCGGAGATTCGGATACATCCAAATCTCGGAATAATCCCAAATTTGTGCTAATTTGTTTTCGGACCGAAACAAACACATGTCTAATAGGGAGGAAATGCTTAGCATAGAAACTGAATTAAAACTGAGCATGTGCAGAGTTTCCACCACAGCTGCAAAATCCCTAGCTGAATTAGGTACATGGACAGAAGGTAGAGGTAGAGAGAGCGAGCAGCAGGATCAACTAGGTTTTTTTACCTAGAATACAGAAAACTAATCTCATAGTGAGTATGAACAGCATGTAATGCAGCATCTTTTGATAGTTTTTTATGATGTGGGTTTAGTGACATTTTAAAAATAAGAACCACAGTAATAAAAAGTACACATAGGCTATTCAAACTGAGCATATATTAAAAATAAACCTCATAAGTAGAGGTTACCTTCATTAAAACAACATATCAGAATGATGAGTAAATACAGAAATATAGACAGTTGAAGCTATATGCATATCTTGACTTTTCTTGTTAAAGGCTATCTTAGCCCTACTCTATCACCACCTTTTTTGTCAGCGGGTAGGGTCCTAATGGAGAAGGTAACATCTGCTTATGCAGTTATTTGATTATATGCCTAGTCTGATTTGCCCATGTTAGCGGCAGGTTTACTTCAAGCGGAGGTCTGCTATTTTATTTTTATTTTTTTAAAGTCATCAGCTACAAATACTGCAGCTGCTGACTTTTAAAATAAGGACACTTACCTTTTCTTTGCGCCCGCGATGACGGCACCAGAAACTGATCGATTCCTCGGCTCTCGGATGCTGCCGCCGCCATCTTCGGTAAGGGAATCAGGAAGTGAAGCCTTGCGGCTTCACTTCCTGGTTCCCTACTGCACATGCGTGACGCCACTGGTCCCACCGGGGGGGGGGCGTCAAGTGGCATAGATGCCAGCAGGTGGCTTGGGTATCTATGCCCGGAAGTGGGAGCAAAATACTTGTTTTACACAGGTATCTTCTCCCCCCTCCCCCTAAAAAGGTGTCAAATGTGACAGCGGAGGGGGGAGGGTTCTGAAAAGTGGAAGTTCCATTTTTGGGTGGAACTCCACTTTAACAAAAAACATACATTATTTCTGAAATTACTCCTGGATTTGTGTGAATGGATGTACAAGGACTGCAAGCCTACTTTTGTGCTATGAAAGCTTATAATCAATGAAAATCCATTTTAACATGTCATTGATGGTTAGTGATGTATAGACCTTTGCACTTGTCCCAAGTTTTGCAATACCATGATCTGGTGTAATCGACACATTGTACATGACAGCTCAGCCCATCTTGTGCTACTTATCTTCTCTATGAAAAATGTTGTTATCAGTGTCCATTAGGAGAAGTGTGTGAGATTACATCCTCCAGTGAATATATAGTGCAAATGTCATACTTGCCACGTCTTGGTTATTTTGTACATGTATAGGTCTCTATGTGTGTAGAAAAATGATGCTGTGTTTATATACATATGCATGTGTATATATTTGTTTTCAGAAAAAATGGTAATCATATTTGGACTCCGACTAGTTATTTGTAATCCATCTGTATATAAAATCTCTTCTATCATCCCCATACTCCAGCTAACATTCCAAATGCATTATACAAAACAAACCAAGACTGAGTGACATAGAAACTTACTTTCAGCCTTTCTAGAGGGCAGCCCCCACCATTATTTTATGGCAAAACAAATATACAACAAAGGAAGTGGATAAATGCAGGGTCTGGCTCCACAGAAATAAAACTGATGTTACTGAAAAGTAGTGATTATTACCATTTAAAACACTTTTTCTATGTTGTACAGTACAGAACACAAGCTCCTTCAAAGCAGAATTACATTACATCTATGCACAACCAACAAAAAACACTATTTGAAGTAGATGTTCAGCCAAAAACTAACCAACTCTGAATCTACTGGCAGCATCATTCTAAGACTAATCTATCCATCCCTGTAAAGCAAAAATCGCTATACATATCTTTTTTGCAGCCGCACCAGTCTTGTCCCATGCGGCTTCTTTATGTAGGCGTGTGCAGAAGAGGCAACAGACAACAGAAGCCCCATAGTAAGTATATGGGTGACGTCACTTTCCAGGCATTTCCCTGCCATTGGAGGCTGTGTCCTGCACACAGCATCTGCCGCTGGAGACCAGACTGGATCAGCTTCAGAAAAGGTATTTATAGCAATTTTTTTGCTTTACAGGATTTGATAGTCTGAATGTGGATGCCAGTAGATTTAGAGTTAATATTTTTTTGTGAACTTCCACTTTAAGTCATTGTGATGGGATGCCTCGCACCCCACATGCGATAGAGCTGCCTCCACTATGGAACCAAAAAACAGATGTTATAGATGAGAATTGCACCCAAAAACTGGATGACCCTAGCATAGCTGCAAACTAGAGCTCTCTTTATTGTAAATTCACACAGTATTTATACCACACAAAATCAGATAAGAGCTTGATCACATTATCCTAAACAATGCAAACTTTAAACACCAATCTAATCATCAGCCAGCAGCCAACAGTGTTCCAATCAAACCTCAATCCAATCAACATCTAATAAATTAACCAGTAAGCTCATTTTCAGCTAGGCCCCTAAACAAGCCTTGATTAGTCAGGGAGTGCCTACCCCAGACTCTACAGCATCAGTTCTCCATCATTCAAGAAGACCGGGGCTTTCCAAATCTCATTAACCAGCTTTCTTTTTGCATCTATCTTACCGAGTTTCAATTTGGCAGAGACCATCATGGCTTTGTTAAATGTGGTAATGCCATGTCATCTTGCATTGTATAACAGGACCTCTTCCTGAATGCTCATACCTCCCTCAGATGCCAGGGCCATTAGGCAAAAGGCTTCCATGTAGTGTCCTCCAAAAGCCCATGCCTTAGTTGGGTCTGTCTCAGATTTAATCAATGAAAGTCTGCAATCTTAGTGGGAAGGGGGAGGAAGTTAGAGGTTACTGACCACCAAAGGCGTGGGATTGTTTTAAAGAGATTTAGAGTCCCAGAAACCACCAATAATAGGGAAGGTGATGGGGCAATGTAAAATTCTTGGGGGAGAACACCTTTGGGTTTTCACTTTCCAAAAAGGGGTCCAAGGTGTTTGTACTGTTCTGGCATTTGATGTTTTATACTAGAAAGTAATTTTTTATTTACATTTTTAATGTTCCCCATATCTCTTTTTCTAATTCTATGTATCAAATATTTACCTTACATGCCTAATAAACTTGCTCACCCTGCCCCTACCTGGAGGGTGAACGTTTTCTTTACCTATTCTAAAAAAAGGAAATAACCAATACTGTACTCCAACAAAACTGCCTTTCTTTCTGTCAGGAACCATTAAACAGACGAAGACAGACGGAGAAAATGCAGTAAAAATCACACCTTTTAATAAAATGGTAAACTTAGTCAAAACATAGCCAGAGTTTTCAGTAGCTACAGTGCCTTGCGAAAGTATTTGGCCCCCTTGAACTTTGCGACCTTTTGCCACATTTCAGGCTTCAAACATAAAGATATAAAACTGTAATTTTTTTTGAAGAATCAACAAGTGGGACACAATCATGAAGTGGAACGAAATTTATTGGATATTTCAAACTTTTTTAACAAATAAAAAACTGAAAAATTGGGCGTGTAAAATTATTCAGCCCCTTTACTTTCAGTGCAGCAAACTCTCTCCAGAAGTTTAGTGAGGATCTCTGAATGATCCAGTGTTGACCTAAATGACTAATGATGATAAATAGAATCCACCTGTGTGTAATCAAGTCTCCGTATAAATGCACCTGCACTGTGATAGTCTCAGAGGTCCGTTTAAAGCGCAGAGAGCATCATGAAGAACAAGGAACACACCAGGCAGGTCTGAGATACTGTTGTGGAGAAGTTTAAAGCCGGATTTGGATACAAAAAGATTTCCCAAGCTTTAAACATCCCTAGAGGAGCACTGTGCAAGCGATAATATTGAAATGGAAGGAGTATCAGACCACTGCAAATCTAGGAAGACCTGGCCGTCCCTCTAAACTTTCAGCTCATACAAGGAGAAGACTGATCAGAGATGCAGCCAAGAGGCCCATGATCACTCCGGATGAACTGCAGAGATCTACAGCTGAGGTGGGAGACTCTGTCCATAGGACAACAATCAGTCGTATACTGCACAAATCTGGCCTTTATGGAAGAGTGGCAAGAAGAAAGCCATTTCTTAAAGATATCCATAAAAAGTGTTGTTTAAAGTTTGCCACAAGCCACCTGGGAGACACACCAAACATGTGGAAGAAGGTGCTCTGGTCAGATGAAACCAAAATCAAACTTTTTGGCAACAATGCAAAACGTTATGTTTGGTGTAAAAGCAACACAGCTCATCACCCTGAACACACCATCCCCACTGTCAAACATGGTGGTGGCAGCATCATGGTTTGGGCCTGCTTTTCTTCAGCAGGGACAGGGAAGATGGTTAAAATTGATGGGAAGATGGATGGAGCCAAGTACAGGACCATTCTGGAAGAAAACCTGATGGAGTCTGCAAAAGACCTGAGACTGGGATGGAGATTTGTCTTCCAACAAGACAAATGATCCAAAACATAAAGCAAAATCTACAATGGAATGGTTCACAAATAAACATATCCAGGTGTTCGAATGGCCAAGTCAAAGTCCAGACCTGAATCCAATCGAGAATCTGTGGAAAGAACTGAAAACTGCTGTTCACAAACGCTCTCCATCCAAGCTCACTGAGCTCGAGCGGTTTTGCAAGGAGGAATGGGCAAAAATTTCAATCTCTCGATGTGCAAAACTGATAGAGACATACCCCAAGCGACTTACAGCTGTAATCACACAAAAGGTGGCACTACAAAGTATTAACCTAAGGGTGCTGAATAATTTTGCACGCCCAATTTATTTGTTAAATAAGTTTGAAATATCCAATAAATTTCGTTCCACTTCATGATTGTGTCCCACATGTTGATTCTTCAAAAAAATTACTGTTTTATATCTTTAGGTTTGAAGCCTGAAATGTGGCAAAAGGTCGCAACGTTCAAGGGGGCCGAATACTTTCTCACTGTATGTGAGACATTTTTCCAACCTAGCCACATAGACAGGCCCAAAATCTAAGAAGCACCTTTGGACTTTCAAGGAGCATAAATTACACATAATTTACACCCCAAAACACACTCTACTATATGGTGATATAATTTAGCTCATAGAGAGGCACAAATCCAAGTTGCACCTTCAGGTGTTCCAGGGGCATAAATGACTAATTTCCTGACTACCTAATCCATTTTTGGAGCCCCATGAGTACCAGTACAGTGGAAACACCCACATCATGACCACATTTTGGAAAGCAAACGCTGCAAGGTATGAGGCATTGTGGGTTTTTTAAAGACTTTATTTTTTGCCACAAGTTTTTGGAAAATGCGGAATTATTGTATTTTTTCCACAAAGTTATAAATGAATAAGATATTTCTAACACACAACATGGACATACTTAGAATTGCACCCCAAAAGGCATTCTGCCACTCCTTCCGTGTGTGGTGATACCACATGTGTAAAGACTTTTTTTTTTACAGCCTGACCACATAGAGAGGCCGTAGGGGCATAAATTATGCATCTAATTTCCTGACTACCTATAACATTTTTTAGAGGCTCTATCACATTTTTCAACTGTTTGAATGTAAACTAAAACTAGTGCAGTGCAAGAAATATTAATATATTAAAAAACATATAAATAGGAGAAAGTCCAAATAAATTTCGAAAAAAGTTAATAGAAAAAAGATCTGGATGGCTGTGGTGAACAGGCAGGTGTCATATAATGTGCAGCACCTCCGCCATACACACAGATGGTTGCTCACCTTAGGACCATGACCCTTGCATTACCATGAAGGGATCTAACAGTCTCCAATGGTCTGAGTGGATCCTAGACAGCCAATTCCTTCGAAGGATCATAGATTTCTACATAAAAGCAAATATAATCTAGTGCTCTCTGTTATATAATCATTTATTCAATAAATGTAAAAGCACTTACAATTCTGGCACTTGTCACATGTGCACAATTGAGCGATCTGTGTATACACATCTAATCCAGTAAGATAGCCGCAGGTGACGTCATGCGTGGCTCCTTCCCCTGTACGAGTTACATCCATGGCAGGACTTCTTAAATGGGTACGGAGCCACGCTAATCTCCTGCACTTAAATAGACTTGCCTGAAGTGCCATGGCTAATCACCACAGTGATTATATAACAGAGAGCACTGGATTCTTTCTATTTGCTTTTATATCGATATACACGATCCTACGGAGGATCATTGGGAGACTATTAGATCCCTTCATGGTAATGCTTGTTTGACCATCCTGGTGGTTCAGGGGCTCATGGTCCTAAGGTCAGCGGCCAATTTTAACTGGACAATGTATCTTGTGTATCACAAATATCAACCAATTGTGTAAAAAAACAATGTACTGTAATGGTCACATCTGTAAGAGTGATCAGGATATATAGCTTAGTGTAGTATCACCTATAGAAGTTAATGTTCCTATAAAAGCCAATCATGCCTAGTACTGGTACGTGGCTTCCCCCAGGAATGGCATGATGATGGACATGGGTATATCTGACCTGCATCATTTCTACATTGCCAGAAAACACACTTCCAGAAAAATGTACTATTTGTATCTGGAAGTCCCTTCTTTGCCTGAGCACATGCACTTTAATTCCAGAGATTTCTCAGTGGCTTGCATTCTGGTCTTCCTGCAATGGGGACTTGACCAGCATTTGGTCTTAAGTACCTTATAAGGAACAAGTGTCGGCCTAGTCTATTTTGTTTCATTCCATTTCTCTGTAAACAAAAAACTTTATTCAAGGTGTTTCTTGGATTTGAATACTTTTACAGCACCCTGTGATTTCCTGGGATTTAAATTTGGTTCCCTCTACCCTGCAGAAAGCACCCTTTGAAACAGTCAGGGAACTCTCTTTTGATCTATTTTCCTATTTTCCAAAGTGGGCGCCTTAATGGCTTTTATGTGTCTCTGAACTGGTGGCTCTCTCTGATCCTTCACACAGACAGAGTAGCCTTATACCCAATACATACTTCTACTTAATCTACTGATTCTACTGGAATCCATTTAGCAGATAAAACATTGCTGTCGTCAGTATTTTTATTTTATTGTCATCTGAGTCTCCAGAAGATATCCTAGAGCAACCGCTACACTATATGATTTAATGTTTAAGAGGAAAAAAAGATTTCCTATAGGAGCCAGACATGTCCAAGGGAGAGAAAGAGGAGAAAAAGAAAAGGAAAGAAAGTTTATCAGCTTAGATTAGAACATGAGGCACCTATACATTTTCTCCAGGTTTTTTTTCAAACTTCCTAGAAGCATTACATTGAGCTTAGGTATGTTCCTCAAACAGTACTTATTTGTCCATTTCCCAAACCCATTCCCCAAGGGTTAAACTCATCAAAAGGTTATTAACTTGCACCCCAAAAACAGCATTCTTATAATGGCCACTGCCTCATTGTATTCCAAATTGTTGGAATTTATATACCTTGGGACAGGGTCTGGAACTAGCATAGGTACAGTAAAACCTTGGTTTGAGAGTAACTTGGTTTGAAAGCGTTTGGCAAGACAAGCTACATTTTTAAATAAATTTTGACTTGATATAAGAGTAACATCATGTCACAACTGAGTGTAAAAGAGCAGAGAAGCGCCTCTAAGTGTAGCAATATGGTTACATTTAATGAAGGTATAACAGTTAGCAACTCACATGGTTGATGATTAAAAGAGGCACATCTAAGTATGCAGGGATCCGGGGGAAAGCTGTCCACATAGACCATCCTCCTCACCGCCATCAAGGTCATCCCTTCCACACTGCACTCCATAAGCTTTTCAAGCCTTGCTTTCACATCGCTCTACTGCAGGGTAGTCCCGGTCACGATTGCAGACTGACAACGGTAAGAGCCTGCAGTGCGGCGGACGGTCTATGTGGACAGCTTTACCCCGGATGCCTGCATACTTGGATGTACTTGTGCTAAATGTTGTACCTTCATTAAATGTAACCATATAGCTACACTTAGAGGCGCAATTACAAGCATGTTTCTGGAACGAATTATGCTCGCAATCCAAGGATTTACTGTATCGTATATACATCCTGCAAGTACCGATGTAACTTTGGACATCTCCAAAACAAATGTATAATGGAACCAGGGAATTTAGCACATCTTACACGTTCAGGATTTTCTTTCCTACCTACCCTTTACAACAGCTTTGGAGTACGATATGCCCTATGTATAAAAAAAGTTGGGTTTGAGATATCGAAATAAGCTGCACATTATCCATTATTTGGTCCCATATATCCCCTAGGGCCACATCAATATCCGTCTCCCACTTTTGTCTGCATGGACTCGGAAATGTAAGAAGCAGTGCGGACAATAATTGTGTATAAACTTTAGAAGAAAGACCCTTAGTATTGTTTGCTTGGACTATGCGGTCTAAGATGGGGGCGAGATTCCTACCTTCCACATTTTTACCCTGCTCCTAAGCATCCCAAAGCCACAGTTTCTATCGACCTACACTCTCTCTATCCTGTCATGAAGGCCATGTGGATAAGAAAACTCAGCTCAACAGCTTATACTCTAAAAGATGAAACACCTTCAATACTCTTAGGCTGGCCATACACGGTTCGAATCTCATCCAGTTCAGCATTATTGGGCAGGCTGAATGTACCAAGTTGATCGATTAACTTGGGGGCAATAAGTCTGCTGGATTTGTTTCCGATTATCGCAAGTGGCTTCTATAGCTGCTAGTGATAATCACAGTCTTCTCCTGGTGGGGACAGCTTCCGCCACCGGGAGAAGACAATTGCTCAGCAGGAGGGATTCCCCTGTCAACACTGTCTGTGTTGATGGGGGGGGATCGTGCCAATTTCTTCCCTGCAACCCGTGGTTGCAGGAAAGAAATGTGGACCATCTATGGGCTGCCCTAGGTCCCAAGGGCAGCCCAAGGTGGCCGAAACAAACTATGTCCCTCACTAGCCTGTGAGGCCACTGGGTGTGCAATATAAACTGTATTTAGCTGCGGCTACATACAGCATACCACACTGTGTTCTGGATGCGAGCAGGGACTTCCTGTCTCATATCCGGAACACTGGAGAGTCTACAGCAGTGGCGCTCAGCCATTCAGAGGGAGCAATGTATTCTATCAATGAATGCAAAGCTTCCTCTGATTGGCTGAGTCAGAGAAGGCAGGCTGATGTCACACCTCTGACTCGGCCAATCAGAGTAAGCTTTGTATTTATTGATAGAATACATTGCTCCCTCTGGCTGAGCACTGCAGCTGTAGACTCTCTTGTGTTCTAGGTATGAGACGGGAAGTATTCGCTCTCACCCAGAACACAGTGCAGTATGCTGTATGTAGCCGTAGCTACATACAGTTTACCAAACATCCAGAGGCCTCGCAGGTTAGTGAGTGACATAGTTTGTTTGGGTCAGCATGTAAATTGTGTGAAAAACTGGAGTTGTTCTTTAAATAGTGGATAGGAATACCCATACCTTAGCCCTATTAAAAATAAAATGTCCATCTGCATTGTTTTTTTAATATTTATATAAAGTACATTTTTAGGATGTGGCTGTTTTTATTTAGTACGTGAATAACGTGGCCCCATTGACTTGCATTTATCATGTTCAGTGGTGGTAACACCTGCGGAAGGCGTCTTGTACTTCCATTTTTGCCGGCACTGCATTGTGTGTACGGTCCTGAGTGGCTGAATGCCTAGGTTCAGGCATAGGGTTGGAGGGGTGGTAAAAACCATGGGAATGAGTAAGGAATACATAATATCCCTTGATACACATTAACAAAAAAAATAATAGTAAATAAAAATACCCACACCAATGTGCCCCAATGTAAATCCATTAATAACTTTGGCAGTAGATGAGGGTTCACCTGCACCATACCAATCCTATCCTGCTGGTGCTCTCCAAATGACAGTTCACTGGCATTTCCTGAATGTCAGCACAGTACCAGAGAACCTGGGTGAATATGAAAATATGGCCATGACAATTACAATGGTAAACAAACTGACAGGTAGTGTTAGACCCTCACTATATGAATAACTTCAAGCTGCAGGCTCTGGATGTCCAAGTTACATGTGCACCGGTCAGTTCTGATTATTTAGTTCACTTGTTTCCAAAACTATGAACAAGTTGGGTTAAAGTTTAACTCATGTTTGCCTGAAGAGTTATCTCTTGATGAAAGGATCCACCAAGGTCTATAGCTTTGATGTGACAGAATGCTACATTTAAATAATGCCCACTGAGCACAAATAATAGCTTGCTGAAGCATAAGGAAACACGATAGGTAGTAAATACTTTTCCAAAATGTATTATTTAGCTGCTAAAATGTATTTGCAGGAACCCAGAAGTCAGCTGTATGCAGGAAAATGTCTCTTCTGATGATGGGGTTGATTTACCAAAAGAGTCAAGACATGGTGAAGCTAGTAAAAAAGGCCAACAGATGTTCACTTTGAATACCTAATCATATGCAAAGGAAAAAACAAAAAGGAATTTTTGTTAGAAAATGATTGGGCGTTGAAAGTGAACACAGATTCCCCTTATTTACTAACATTCATATCGTTATTTATTTATGGTGTTTATATAGCTGCAAGAATTTGCACAATGCTTTACATATTGTGTGTTTACATCAGTCCCTGCCCTCATGGAGCTTACAGTCTAGGGTCTTTATTTCTCATGCATACATACACATACTACATCTAATTACCTACCAGCATGTCTTTGGAGTGTGGAAAAAGCCCAAATTCCCAGTTTAAACCCACAGGGGCAGATTCAAATAGAGATACGACGGCGTATCTCCTGATACGCCGTCGTATCTCTGAGTCCGGCCGTCGTATCTATGCGCCTGATTCATAGAATCAGGTTCTGCATAGATCTCCCTAAGATCCGAAAGGTGTAAGTGACTTACATCGTCGGATCTTAGGCTGCAATCTGACGCTGGCCGCTAGGTGGCGCTTCCGTTTGTATACGCGAGGAATATGCAAATGAGGAGTTACGCCGGTTCAGGAACGACCGCCCGGCGCATTTTTTTTACGCCGTTTGCGTTCGGCTTTTTCCGGCGTATAGTTACCCCTGCTTTAGCCGGCGTATCCTATGTTAAGTATGGCCATCGTTCCCGGGTCGAATTCTGAATTTTTTACGTTGTTTGCGTAAGACGTTCCGCGAATACGGATGGACGTAATTTACGTTCACGTCGAAACCAATGACGTCCTAGCGACATTTGGAGCAATGCACGCTGGGAAATTTAGCGGACGGCGCATGCGCAGTTCGTTCAACGCGGGGACGCGCCTGATTTTAATTTTACACGCCCCCTAGCCGCGGAATTTGAATTCCGCCAGGGGATTTACGATGTGCCGCCGCAACTTTAGAGGCAAGTGCTTTCTGAATAAAGCACTTGCCTCAAAAACTTGCGGCGGCGTAACGTAAATCAGATAGGTTACCCGGATCTAAAGATCCGCTGGCCCATTGTGAGAATATGCAATCTCTCTGCTATCAGTGTCCTGACCGGGATTTGAAACCGTTCCCCTAGTGCTGCTAACCACTAAAGCTGGATAAATACAATTTATTTTGATTTTTTTCCTTTAGATTTACCAAAACCATATAACATGAGGTCAAACCTAAACACTTTCAATTTGTATGCAATCAAGCAGGCCCTTGCACTACATGGTTGTAAGTGAATCTGAAGGAATTCGAACAACAAAAGTTGTTTAGTGTGTATCCAGCTTAAGCCACTGTGATGTCCAAAATATAAATGTTTTACATTTTTAAAGTAAACATTAACTTCCTAAATATTCAGCTTTTACTCTTTTAGAGAATTTGTAGATGCATGGATTAATTTATTAGTTTTCTTAAGCTTGTGGAGAAAAACATTTTATTTTTTTTAGCTTTAGCTGTAGCCATCATCAATGTGGAGATACAAACTTTAAATAGACTATTTAGTGTTATTGACACATTGTGGATAATTATAGACTGTAAAAAATCTATCTCAGCTGTCAATAATATCGTTGCCATGTACCGTGCATGTTAAGGCATGCACGCACGTCAGTCACTCTACTTGCCTGGAGTACGGAGGTTATTGGGGATACAGAGAGAGCAGAGAGAAGGCCCAGTAATTGCCTTTAAGATCACAGCATCAAGCATTACTTTAGATTTTTACAAGGCCAGCCAGCAACAAAAGAGCAGTAATTTATGAGCTCAGCGTAAAAGAATAGCATAATTGCATTAAAAATTAATGCTAATGAACACTAAAATGGGGAAGGTGGTTATTATGAAAGTTTGTATTCATCTTCCCTGGTTTGAATGATGGCTAGTGCCTTGATTAATGGCTTAATTTCTATCAATTAGCAGGGAAAAAATCTCCTACGAGACAAGGGTAAATTGAGCATTGAATTACATATCTTTTGTGTGTGCTGAGGATAGAGGGAACAGTGTATCTCCGTGACAAATGTGGTGTGGCCTGCAGGGTGACAGCTTCTGTGTAGTTATGGGGTGTCTGGAGATGACATGCAGACAACTATCCCATCTATACAATGTTAATTAGTCTATGTGCATGCTGCTCAGCCAGTGTAACTTGGCTTTTCCTGGTTTGTTGGGCCGCCAGTGGCCTCTTTTCTCTGTTGTTTTTTTTTTTTTTTATTATTACATTTTTTTCAGGTCAGTGTGGTAAAGATTTGCAGTCTTTTTTTTGTATTCATTAATTTGTAGGAGGAGTGGCAGTTTAAAGCTCTGCTCCAAAAAAGGATTTACATGTAGCCTAAATTTCCCAATTTCCCCCCATAGACAGCTCATATTTTCTCAGATTCCTGCTGATTTGGCCAAAATTCAAGCCATGTGTGGTCCTGTAAACACCACCCAGCTTGACAAAAGTAGATTTTAAAATCAATTAAGGCAGGTGGAAAAAATAATATGGTACTATAGCTGCCAGTGGAGATTCCTCAATCCATACTGTTAGTGTGGATGGAGAAATCAACAGATTTTCCATAAATCTTTTTATATTGGGAACTATTAGTAAACGCAAATCTGTCAGCCTTGTTACAGTTTTTAAAGTAAAAATCTATTTAAAAACCGGCTCTACAGGGTGCCTACTACTTCCTTTAATAAACTACAGTATATGCAGACTTTTTCCGTGGACCCTTTTTGTTTAAGTGTTTGTAAACCTAAAAAAACAAATATCCTGTTCCTTTAAGGCACAGCGATTGTGCTGTGTAATTCTCTTCCTAACTGGTAATAAACCTGGTTGATCCTGTCAGTTCCTGAGTCCTCCTTCTGACCATGATAATCATAGCTGCTGAGTTCTGACTACTGTGGTCAGTTTTCATGCCTATGTCATGCTCTCTCCGTGGACAGTCTCTCCCCCGTGCGGTCACGTGATCCCCTGTGCTGGCAAGCCCCAATCTATAAAGAGAAGCAGGAGGGGCGAAGATTCCCCTCTGCTGGGAATTTCAGCCCCTCCCACTTCTCTCTGTAGATCGAGGCTGGCCAGCACAGGGGGATCACGTGACCGCACAGCTGCGGTGTCAGAAACTGTATTTAGCCTTTTCATTTCTAACAAACACAGTTTTGGTAATGGCTGGATATCTGCATTAGATACATGTAAAGTCACTTAAGTGACTTTACAAACACTATAAAGTAAAACTAAAGGCAAAACTTTTTTTAGTTTTGAATAGAGTGGGGAGGGATTAGGGAAAAAAAATCTGACAGGTTATATAACCCTTCCTTGTTATATTTAAAATGAAGAAAAAAGTTTTTCCTATAGTTCTACTTTAAGTATAGTACTGAAAGCATTATAACTGTATTACTGGCAGGTTCTTCAGGCAAAAAGAAAAAGCCTAGAAAAAAATAAAACAATGCAGCCACTGCTTCTAAGGTCTAGTAGGCTGCAATATATACAATTCTTGTTCTTGGGTTTAAATAAGCTTTAGGCTGGTTTAATCTATATATTTGAATTGGATGTGTTTTGAAGCACATAAAATTTGCATGACATGTAAACCAGAGGCCCTTTCTATGGAGCCGATTCACATATCTGCAGGCCACCCATGGAGCATTTTTAAAAAGAAGACCTGTGCCGTTTTTCAGTCCAGTTCTGGTGCAATTTCAAGTAAAAATTTGCACCTGAATTACACCTAAACCGTGGCTGGGCATGTGTTAACCAAGCTGTAATTTGAAAACCTTCATTGGCCCTCTGACATACTTCATGAAACCACCACTCACTTTGTCATCAATACAAGTGCAGAATGAGCTGCTAATGTGCTTGCACTGGATTGTAGGATGGTTCGAGCTGGGGGCAAAGCTTAGAATCATAGGAAAGTTATCAACGATAAAATTAGACACCATCTGGTGCCTTTTCTTAGGGAAAATTTCAATTCCGATACTATGAAAAGCTGACTGGTTTACTTTATTTAAAATAGTGAATGAAAACATACACGCACATCACCCTAATGCAGTGGTCATCAACCCTGTCCTCAGGGCCCACTAACAGGACAGGTTTGCAAGATAACTGAAATAGATAATTTGCTGCTCAGTGATTGCAGTATTTTAGCCTGCATCTCCCCAAGATAATATATAAAATCTGGCCTGTTGGTGGGCCCTGAGGACAGGGTTGATGACCACTGCCCTAATGTATTCCCATGTACTATAGGAGTATCCTCACAATGGTAAGGCCCTCTTTGTGCAGTGACCCACAGTAAACTGCTTAAATAATGCCATCCCAATACATTCTGTAATCCAGGTGTTCTCAAATTCTACTTCCTTTGGTTTAGTAAATAAGGGGGCCTAAAACTTGGTGCATGGTGACTACACCTGCTTTTAGCCTTACTAACAAACCACGAGGGAGCTTTAAGTGGATTTATGTTTGCTTGCTGCAGAGCTATCCTCAAGAAATTTGTATCATCATGGATATCAAAAAGGATTTGAGAATCCTATTATATAAAGAAAAGCTGGACAGAACTATACTTCCACTAAACAGTTTGTAAACAGGTGGGAAGCCTGTGTGAAATCC
The DNA here is from genome assembly GCF_905171775.1 of Rana temporaria. Classification (NCBI taxonomy): domain Eukaryota; kingdom Metazoa; phylum Chordata; class Amphibia; order Anura; family Ranidae; genus Rana; species Rana temporaria. The sequence goes on from NC_053492.1 coordinate 157,124,095, forward strand.
ACTCTTGCAGCCTCTGAAAAATGATCCTTGCTACCATCCTATCACTATATAAAATGGTACTGTAAAGCAAGGTCTGCAACTCCATAAAGTGCCAACTTACCTAGTCCGGAGCTATCCCACCCCTTCAGGTTCACTCCGCTTTCCCTACTACAAGACAATACCTTGCTGCTATATACATAGAGCAGTTCCTACTATGTATTTACTTTCTATGGTTACCACCCCTGGATTTAAAGGTGTCTATTTTTATTTATTTTTTTATCCTGCTTCGCTCAGCTCCCTTTCCTTTTTGAATACCTTTTTTCTTTTTTGTATGATACCTATATTTTAAAAATATCTTTTAAAAATAAAAAAAAACTTGGTGCATGTTGATCTGCTGGCTTACACTTGTGTTTCCCTGAATTGCAGTAGGAACCTTTTTCTGCGGGGCATATTTAGCCTCAGTATCTCTGAATTATACTGTGAAGTTATGTTATGATTATGCTGGGAAGTTTAGATACACTTGGGGTAAGGCCTACAAGAAAAACCGTTTGCATGTATGAAATATGCTATGGGTGCATAAAAGATGGAGTGCACATAAGGTGGAACAGAACATGGAGTGGGTGGAGATGGAGCTGGTTGGAAGATGCAATGTGCAAAAGAGATTGAGGGGGAAACTGTACTGCTGTGTAATAAGAAGGGTGGTGCAATGCAGATAGATTAGTTAAAACAGGACAGCACAGAAACTAAAAAAAAACTTTAGTGTTTAGGATGTCTTACCCATAGGCATCACTAGGCCGCGGGATGCAGGTCTAGGGTCAGTCACGCCACTCTCAGAAGTGGTATAATATTTACTACTGTATATAACTGCTGCACCCTACAGTGACCAGGCATAATTGTAATCATTAATTGAAAAGCTTACCTACTTGTCAGATAAATGATTACTGCACATTGCCTGAAAGTAGAACCCAACTTCTCCTGTGTTATGTGAATTATGCCAAGTACCATTTCCCAGTGCTAACTAGTTGGTTGGCGTTTAAGAACTGCTTATAGGGGCGTGGCCGGACTGGGCAAGAAGATGGACGCTTGAGTGCTGAGCTCCTGCCACCTCAGAGCAATTAGCCTCCATTAGCAGAGTTTTGACACCCCACTTGCAATTGCCGCGATGGGAACTTCGTCGAGGCACACCTCAACCTCTCGCTCCCGTTCCCCGAGGGCACCGGCGGACTCTCAGGGACAGAATATACCGGACATGTTCCGGTCATCAAGGGGGAATATGGCGTCTTCCCGCCTCAACACGGCCCAGAACACGGCGCCTACTTCTCAGACTGCCGCATCAGACATCATACTAACGGCGCCTTCAGTCACCGCTTTCTCGTCACTAGCAGACAGCCTACGACCTAACACTGATGCCCCGTTACCTCAATTGAACATCCTGGACCTCCGAGCCATAGCAACGGACATCAAGGACACTCTCTCGGCGGCCATCGCGGACTTACGAATTGATATCCGCTCCCTCACGGACAGGGTGGCGGTGACGGAGAAGTCGCTGGAAGCCCACGACCAGGTGCTAACTAGAACCACCACCAAAGTTGACGATCACACCCTTCAGCTCCGGGACGTCAACAGGCATTTGGAGGACCTGGACAATCGTGGACGCCGCCGGAACCTAAGAATACGCGGCCTGCCTGAGTCGGTGGAAGGGGACCAGGTTCAGCGCGAAGTGACTGACATCTTTAACGGCATCCTGGGCAGGCCCCCGCAAACCCCTATACCCATGGAAAGGATTCATCGTGCCCTGCGCCCTAAGGGCAAAGACACGGACCCACCCAGGGACGTGGTGTGCTGCCTGGTGGACTACAGGCTCAAGGAGGACATTCTGCAGAGAGCCAGAAGCCAACGGCTCATGCATGAGGGGACCCCGATCCAGCTCTACCAGGACCTGTCGGGGATCACTCTCCAACACCGCCGGGACTTGCGTCCGCTGCTGGATGCCCTCAGAGCGCAAGATACCCGTTACAAGTGGAAGTATCCCTTCTGCCTGTCGGCTACACATCGCGGCAAAACGGCCCTCTTGAAAGTCCCAGAGGATCTCCCTCATTTTTGTGAAGCTATGGGCCTGCCTTTGATCTCTGTACCGGACTGGTACGCCCCATATCGCAGGTCAGTGGGCAGATGGAGCAAACCAACGGAGGTCCCGATGGACACCCAAGCCACCCGATACCGCAGACGCAGATCCCCGTCAGATCAGAGGCGCCCGCCCGGCTCACAGGACCCCAGGGAAGTTCGGGACTCTCCGCATGCCCCGGGTGCTCGACGGGCACGACGAGATTACTAGAGCCGCGCGATCAGGTACCACAGGGAGGTACGCGTATGGCTGCCGTTTATTCTCTCAAGTTGTGACGTTTTAGGTTATAGCTCGTTGGGCATAGTTATGGCTCTGTTTCATGTTCTGAACTGTTGAATGACGGTGCCCACCTTGAGGCGCAACATCAGAGGGACTTGGCTAAGTGCACTAGCAGCCGACTGCTCTGAAGGCTTCCCGCCTTTGCGCCGGTGGGCGGAGCTACATGTCTCTCTCCCAAGTTCCTCGGACCAGCTTAAGACATGTTGGAGACTACAATACCCAGGATGCTGTGCAGGCGCCGGAAACGGCTGCTCCCGGAACACGCCCATGTAGCCTTCTGACGTCCCTTACCTCTCTGGTTTTAGGCTCAGCCCTGCTTAAGTGCCACAACAACGCCAGAGCGGTGGACGCACCCCAGGACCGTTATAGCCTATAAGATTGCCCGTTGAATTCCCTCTGCACACGCTGACAGACACGTATGCTTTAGGGCGGGTCAGACTCTTCTGAGTACTCTAGACTTTGCTCCGGCGGGCGCGAACCCTCACACCCGTTCACCACGATTCCCGGCTACGGCTATAGCACTCGGATAAGACTGCCTCATCGGAGGTCTCTCGCCACGTTAGCGGTTCGCCAGTTTTGACCACTCAGTGGTTACATACGGAAGCCTGCGATACGTCACCCTCAAGCTGCGTGACTCAGCGGAACGTTGCCCGCACACAACTGACTGGTCATCCAAGAACTGTTACCACACACCGGGACGTCCACATGCTGCACCGATCAAGACCGCAGAGGTTCTGCTCTCATGATGGACTCCATGATCTAAGTAGTAGGCCTTAGTAGCTACGGGTGTTGTGGTACAGTATTATGCCTTAAGTCTCGGGTGGGAATGTCGGCTCTGGGGTCCAGGTGAGGCCTGCTGGCAAGTGGATCGGGCAGGGCACGCCAGGACTCCACCCGGGTTACATGGACACCATGAATGAGATGGGCGCTAACAGTGCTAGGTAATCCTCCTTTTATAGTTACTGTTTGGGACTTACACCTATGTTGATGGTCACGTTAGGGGTGGACAAGTACAGGTTGCCGGCCGCCCGGCCCAGCCCGTTCTCCAATGCGGCCTGAAGTCTCCTACTAGCAAGTAGATTTCTTGCCCACGCTACTCCAGACCACTTACCGCCAGTATGGCTAAGAGGTAAGGCCTAGATTTGGCCCACGTGGCCAACACGGGTGGGTGGGTCGGCCCTTGGGAGAGGGGCCCGGGATTAGCGGGTGCAGCTACCTGGCCGCTTCTTGACACTAAGTTACCCCCTGTTCTGATAGCTTATGGCGGTCTCTCATCGACTAGTGGTGTATATTCCCCACTGGCCCATGAGGTACCCGCCGGGAGGTCTGTCCCCCGCCGCAGATATGGGTGCATGACCCACATACCCACATACCTGCTCTGAGGTGGCAATCAGTCACTCCCTCCCATTATAGTTAACTGTAGTTTACTGTTTGGTTTATCACTCAGGTTTCGCTCTCTGGGTCTTGTCTATTGTTTAGGCCCTGGTCAACCCCCACACGGTAGTGGGCCAGTGTCCTGCCGCTCCGGCTGGAGTGGGGGAACACGGCACACTCTGTACCTTACCGATTGGTTCTTGAAATAAGTGAGTGACTGGACGTAGTCCTTTCCTCAATCGGTTAAGTTACCTGTCAGGCCTGTAGGCCTTAGACACCGTTCGACCCTTACCCTCTCTAGCCCCCCCCCCCCCCCCCTTTTTTTTTTTTTTTTTTTTTTTTTTTTTTTTTTTTTTTTTTTTTTTTTTTTTTTGTCCTTCTTTCTTCTTGTCTTCCCTCGCGGGCCGCTTCGGACTCACATCATGCAAAACCCACGACCTAACCCCGTGTCAGATCGGACAGGGGCACAACCTATAACACACCTCAAATTGTACTCTCTAAACGCTCGCGGGCTTAATACCCCGGAGAAACGCTCCCATATCTTAGATTTACTCAGGAAAGAAAGACCACAGATCGCCCTGCTCCAAGAGACCCATTTCAGATCTGACAGCATCCCTAAACTCCAAAACCATCACTACCCGGTAGTATACCATGCCTCAAACGACACTGCAAAGTCGAAAGGGGTGTCCATTCTAATCTCTAGACACTGCCCGCTGATAGTTACGGACGTTCAACGTGACCCACAGGGCAGATTTATTTTTATTAAAGGTACACTGCATGACCTACCTTACACGATAGCGAATATCTATGCTCCAAACTCGCAGCAGGTATCATTCTTCCGCGCTGTATTTTACCAGCTGACTTCCTTCCAATCGGGCACACTGGTGGTGGGAGGCGACCTCAATGTGCCTCTGACACCCACGCTAGACACATCCAGCGGTTCCTCCTGCCTAACTTATAGGGCCCTACGGGCAATAAAAACACAGCTAGCGACCCTCACTTTACACGATACATGGCGCACACTCCACCCGAACGTCAAGGATTATACATATTTCTCTCCTCTGCACAATAAGTATTCGCGGTTAGACTACTTCTTTCTCTCACAGAACGATCTCACCTCCCTCGCCTCAGCTACGATCGAGCCCATGTTGTTGTCTGACCATCACCCGATCTCGATAACATTGACGATCCCCTCCTGTCAGGCCAGATCCGGGATCTGGAGACTGGATGACTCCCTGCTCCTTGACCCGGACAACTCCAGACAGGCCTCAGAGGCCCTAGCACACTATTTCAAGGAAAATGGGGCGGGTGTCTCGTCGCAGACAGTGATCTGGGCCGCGCATAAATGCGTGATCCGGGGGGTTTTCATCTCATTGCTCGCCAAACGCAACAAAGTGCGAAAAGCACACATGACAGCACTGACTGAACGAGTCGCACGACTGGAACGAGCTCACAAACGCTCGTTAGCTGCAAACACACACACGGAACTAATTGCTGCACGGGAGGAACTACTGGAGGAACTCCAGAAGTCCCTGAAACGTAGATATGCCCTCTCTAATAAACTCTTTTATCAGTTCGGGAACAAGGCAGGGAAACTCTTAGCAGCAGCTCTCCAGAAAAAGAGAGCAGCACATAGAATACACTCTATCTCCTCCGCGTCGGGGACCACAGTGACAAACTCGGATGACATTGCGGCCCAATTTATGCAATACTTCTCTAAGCTTTACAATCTACCCGTACAACCGACTCCCACTCTCGCAGCTAACCGCCGCATGCTTATTGAGCAATTCCTAACGGAGTATGGCCCCGTCATTAACCCGTTGGACGACTGGTCACAATTAGACGCCCCCATTACTATGGAGGAAGCCCAGGGTGCACTAAAACAAATGAAAGCAGGGAAGAGTCCAGGCCCAGATGGCCTGCCGGTCTGCTACTACAAGGCTTTTGCGGAAGTACTTCTGCCGAACTTTCTGACTGTCTTTAATGCCCTTCCGACCTCCACACATCACGCAAAAGACCTACTTAATGCCCACATTTCCCTGATTCCCAAACCGGGAAAGGACGCCTCACTGGTATCCAGCTACCGACCAATCTCACTGCTAAATGTCGACGTGAAGCTCTACGCCAAAATCCTAGCGAATCGTTTACTTCCACTCCTCCCTAACATCATATCGTTGGACCAAGTGGGTTTTGTCCCTGGAAGGGAAGCCAGAGACAATACCATAAAAGCGCTCAATATACACCACTGGTTAAACTCCTCCAAGGGGAGGGGGTTTCTTCTCTCCTTGGACGCGGAGAAGGCGTTTGACAGAGTGGCATGGGATTACATGGAGGCAGTGCTTGGTAGACTTGGTCTTCCACCTCGCCTCATACAGATGATTATGGTACTATACTCTGCGCCAACTGCCTGTGTCAGAGTCAATGGCCGACTGTCAAGCGCCTTCTCCCTCACGAACGGCACACGACAGGGGTGCCCCTTATCCCCGCTCATTTTTGTGCTCACAATGGAACCGTTGCTGCGTAGACTGCGGGACAACCCAACTATTAAGGGCATTGAGGTTGGCAGTAAAAGTTGCAAGGTAGCCGCCTACGCGGACGACGTTCTCCTATTCCTGTCTGACCCTATCACGACGATCCCCAATCTGCTACTCGACTTCCAGAAATTTAAACTATTATCTAACCTCCAAATAAACTTTGACAAGTCCCATGCCTTAAACGTGTCCCTCCCTGACTCACTGGTCACACACTGCAAGCGGTCCTTCCCATTTAAATGGGAGACGCGCGGCATCACTTACTTGGGTATCAAAATACCTCCCGATTTAAGAGATCTCTATGCTCTTAATTTTCTACCGGCTCTGCAGGCCATCAAGGAGGACCTGCAGTGCTGGACTAAGGGCTTTCTCTCTTGGTTTGGGAGAGCTGCCGTGCTGAAGATGAATGTCCTCCCTAGGATACTGTATTTACTGCAAGCGATACCGATTAAATTACCACAGTCCTTTTTTGCTGCTTTTAAGCGATGTTGCAGGGCATTCCTCTGGGCCGGCCGCTCCCCTCGATTAAGTTGGGACAAACTGATACTGCCAAAACTAAAGGGAGGGCTGGGATTACCTGACATTACTTTGTATCACAAGGCATGCCAACTGGCAAGGGTGGTGGACTGGCACCTCCATGCCGGTAGCAAGGACTGGGTGTCGGTGGAAAACGAATTCCTTTCGTTTCCCATAGCGCATCTCCCGTGGATTGAAGCCCGATCGGTCCCTAAACCCTGCCTAGAGCACCCCCTAACTGGACCCACGCTCCGGAACTTTGAGACAGTGTGCCGTAAAATGGGTATGACCCCATCTCCTGGACCAATGACTCCCCTAGTTCTTAATCCAGACTTTCCGCCTAGCATTACCCCTAGTGACTCCACAGTGCCTATAGACCCCATACGGGTAAGAGCTAGCCACTTCTTTCGAAACGGAACCATGCTCAACCAGGCCGAAATGGCCACCACACTCCCGCACCTGAGTATACCGTTCTTTAAGTTTCTACAAATCAGACACTTTTTGGGGGGTGCCCGAACACCCTTACGGTGGTCCCGAGACTTAACCCCGATAGAACTTATTTGTGCTGCGGACCGACCACACCGCCATCTGATTTCTGCACTATACTCCCTGCTGCTGTCAATGGTGCCATCCACTGACCAGTTCCGGGTGTCCTGGAACACTGACCTATCCCTTGACTTGTCAGACGAAGACTGGGACCACATTTGGGAGCACGCCCACAAGGGATCCATTAATGTGACAGCCCAGGAGAATAGATACAAACTGTGCACCCGGTGGTATCGCACCCCCGAAAAACTACATAGGATCTTCCCCGCAGTTTCGGCTGAATGTTGGCGGTGTGGTGGGGCCACGGGCTCCCTCCTCCACATTTGGTGGGACTGCCCCCTGATAGTGCCGTTTTGGAAGGAGGTCCACGAGTGTATCGTCCAGATTACCACCTACTTCTTAGAGTTCTCCCCAGCGCAGTACTTACTGCACCATACTGTGGTGCCTAGGAAACATTATCGCAAGTCGCTAACATTGCATCTTGTTAACGCCGCCACACAGTGTGTCCCCTTGAAGTGGAAGTCTACCTCTGTCCCCACGTTGCATGACTGGCACCTCAGGGTTGATAGAATTAAAGATATGGAACAACTAATCCACCGTGCTAACGACACTCATGACAAATTTCGAGAATCGTGGGCATGCTGGATCCACTACTGGGAATCACGCGCCTCAGTGGACCCAAATCTCCCTGCGGACGCATCCACGACCGAGCCCTCTGGGCAGTGATAGCTCTGTCCTCTACACAACTGGTCTCTTCTTCTCCCTCGGGAAATTCCCCCCCCCCCCCCCCCCTCCCCCCCCCCCCCCCTTTTTTTTTTTTTTTTTTTTTTTTTTTTTATTGTTCCTCTCCCGCTACCCCACCCCTCCCCGACGGTCAGGGAGGGCCCCCTAGGGGCGCGGGATCACCCTTAGTTCCTAGTATGCTCCCCCATTGGAGGTGTATTGATGTTGTACGAACAATTATTTACATACTGATAGTGTTCTATTTTTGTTCTGTTTTGACACTGGACTCATGCTGCTTTCATTTGCATGTACTCACTTCTGCAACAACTGTACTGTACTACTGGTTGCGCCCAGTACTGAAAACGATTGTATGCCATGTCAATTGCTTAATAAAATTGTTTTAAAAAAAAAAAAAAAAAAAAAAAAAAAAAGAACTGCTTATGTCAGAATGATGACACATTGTTGCTGGTGCCTGCCTTGTTGGAGATGGCTCTTAGCTTTGTGGTAGTGGTAGAGCATGGAAAGGAGCTAACAGCAGGCACCCATGAAAAGAAAACCATAAGCTCCATGCTTAGTCACATGTACATGCTGGAATTGTGTTGGCTGTACTTTTTCTTTAGCCAGAAAGAAGGCTGGTTATAATAATGGCCAATTCTTTAAGCTGCAGACACCAGAAGATGAGGTTCCGGGCTGTTCGGTGCAATACCACTGACCACTGAGCACGTATTTTTAACATGTTTATTATTTTAATTTAAAAACTCTTTACAACTACCTTAAATTATGTACTACTAAGAATGCAGTACATAACCCACCAAATATTATGGATTTCTAGCAGTGATTTTTTAGTATTATTTAAAATTATACAATCATTTTTGTTTCAGTGCCCCAAAAGTCCAACATCTCATTTTTATTTTAAAAATATATTCTTAATTAGCATTATTTTAATTATTGGGTTGATTTGCAGGTGGACAGTCTGGGATTGTCCAGGCTTTAGCATGTTAGCCCTGAGTAGAAAAATTCAGTGGTATTACACCCAAAAGCCAACATTTATTAAATTGCAGCTTACCATTTCTTAGATGTGATGGGCACATGTTTTTCTTTTTTTTAGATTTTTTCCCTTTATTTCTACCTGGTGATCCAGCAAGTAAGTCTATTGTTTTTCAACAGAACAAGCAATCCTGCAGATGCAGCAGTTAGTGGGTTGGGACAAACCATTTAACACTGGCAGTGGTATTTACAATAGTCAGCTTTTATTTATCTAAAACCTTAGTCACAAAAGGAACAAAACCATTGCTCAATCTGCTTAAACAGTGTTAGCTGAGGTTTGGCTTTTAATTTGTTAGTGTATATAAATATTCTGGTACATCTAACCCCCCCCCCCCAGACTGACAGTGCTGCTGTCCAAAGGGGTCTCTGTTCATCCAGAGTATAGGCCCCCTAATACAGGAGGTGTGTTACTGGCCAGACCATCAGGTGAAAACAGCCTAAAAAAGAAAACAAATTCAGCCATTACACCTAATTATTGGTAAGCAGCAATAGAATACATTTTAGGTTTTGAGTATCCTCTTCTTCAGCGGGCGGTCTACTTTCAGATAAAAGTGGTCTCTGCGGTGGATTCACTGCAAAATAACTTTTATCGGTGGCGTGAGAGGGGCTAACTTTACTGTTGTCTTATTTTTTTATTAAAAAAAGTGTATTTTTTCCAAAAAAGTGCGCTTATAAGTCCACTGTGCAAATATGGTGTGACAAAAGTATTGCAATGACTTCCATTTTATTCTCTATGGTGTTAGAAGAAAAACATGCCGCTGTAAATCTGCGTGCGGCGGTCGGCAAGTGGTTAAGACCGGGCCTATTTTTCAGACTTGTTTACAAACTAAAATCATTTTTTTTGCTAGAAAATTACTTAGAACCCCCAATTATTATATATATATATATATATATATATATATATATATATATATATATATATATATATATATATATATATATATATATATATATATATATATATATATATATATATATATATATATATATATATATATATAATAATTGGGGGTTCTAAGTAATTTTCTAGCAAAAAAAATGATTTTAGTTTGTAAACAAGTCTGAAAAATAGGCCCGGTCTTAACCACTTGCCGACCGCCGCACGCAGATTTACAGCGACACAATGGTACGGGCAGGCAAATGGGCGTACCTCTATGTCCCTTTAAATTTGCCGCCTCGTGAGCATGTTCGCGGGTCCTGGGAACTCGATGGGTAGGAAGGCTGCCGCTCCAGGTGAGCACACTAGAACAATCAATGTCCACTCAGAAACCAATGGGTGCAGGCAATGCACGGTATATGCAAAAGAAGAAAGATATGGACAGCCGCACTCCAATTTCTTAAAAAGACGTGCCCTTTATTGGGTAAAGGAAAAATGTACTACAGGTATCCGCACACAGTGGGAAAAACAGCTGACGTGTTTCGCATTGGATATCAATGCTTAGTCATAGCTACCAATGACTAAGCATTGATATCCAATGCGAAACGCGTCAGCTGTTTTTCCCACTGTGTGCTGATACCTGTAGTACATTTTTCCTTTACCCAATAAAGGGCACGTCTTTTTAAGAAATTGGAGTGCGGCTGTCCATATCTTTCTTCTTTTGCATATCCTGGGAACTCGATGTTCCCGGGCGGCCCACGACTGCGGTCGGCAGAGGCAGAACAGTGGGATGTCTTTGTAAACAAGGCATTCCCCTATTCTGCCTAGTGACATGTCACTGATGGCTGTTCCCCTTGATCGTAAATGGTCTTCAGTGATGTGTCACATGTAGCCACGCCCCCTAACAAATTGGACCTGAATGTTTTACATGCAGCCGTTGTCCATCTTTGGTCAAAGCCAAAGTTGCATCCAAGTCATATTCAGTCAAAGCTGCGTTGTCGTTGTATCCAAGTTGCCTCAAAGTTGCACTCCAAAGTCTAGCTACTTTAACTGCTTGCCGACCTACCAGTTATACGGCGGCAGGTCGGCTCTGCTGGGAGACAGCATGTAGCTATACGAAACCTTGCCCAGCAGCCAATAGGGGCACGCGCGCTCGCCCCCGACTCCTGTGCCCGGGAAAAAAATGTTTTTATATGTATTTTGGGGATATTTATTATAGAAAAAGTTAAAAAATATTAATTTTGTTCAAAATTGTCGCTCTATTTTTGTTTATAGCACAAAAAATAAAAAACGCAGAGGTGATCAAATACCACCAAAAGAAAGCTCTATTTGTGGGGAAAAAATGACGTCAATTTTGTTTGGGAGCCACGTCGCATTACCGCGCAATTGTCAGTTAAAGCGACGCAGTGCTGAATCGCAAAAAGTGCTCTGGTCTTTGACCAGCAATATGGTGCGGGGCTGAAGTGGTTAAAGTCATACAAGTGTGAATGGAGCGTTCGTATTATATTCAGTGTCGGTCTCCTAAGCTGTTTTAAAGCTGAAGTCCTACTATAGTCAATGGGCCAGATTCACAAAAGGGATACGACGGTGTATCTCCTGATACGCCGTCGTATGTCTGTTTCTATCTATGCGACTGATTCATAGAATCAGTTACGCATAGATATCCATAAGATCCGACAGGTGTAATTGTTTTACACTGTCGGATCTTGGGATGCAGTACCGCGGCCGCCGCTGGGGGGAGTTTGCGTCGTAAACCAGCGTCGGGTATGCAAATTAGGAGTTACGGCGATTCACGACGGATTTTCGCGTTCGCTATGTCGCCGCTAGTCTAGTTTCCCGTCGCAATTTTAGTCGTCGTTTGACCTGCCTCAACTTTACACAGCAATCGTATTGCTGTATAAAGTATGGCCGTCGTTCCCGCGTCGAAATTTAAAAATGAACGTCGTTTGCGTAAGCCGTTCGGGAATACGGAATTACGCTACGCGCGTCGCCGTTCGAAAAAATTACGTCACGTCGCGCAAAGCACAACGGGAATTGAGAAACTGAGCATGCGCAGTAGGTCCGGCGCGGGAGCGCGCCTAATTTAAATGGCACACGCCCATTTGAATTGGCCCGCCTTGCGCCGGAGGCCGCCGGCGTAGTTTTCATCGCAAGTGCTTGGTGAATCAGGCACTTGCGATGAAAACTTGCGGCGGTGCTCACCTACGTGAATCTGGCCCAATGATCTTATCTTAGCTGGTCTATTTGCTAGTATATTATATATGTGATAAGAATCCCACTACAGACCATGATTCCTTTTAGATCAGCATCCAGGGTGTGCTTGAAAGGTAAAGATTAAAAGATAAGCTTTTTTAATGTAACCTGTAATAAAATGTTTTTTTTCTGAGGAAACCACCCGCAGCAATCATTGCTTGAGTTTCTCAGAAACATGCAAGTGTGTCTAGACTTATAACCAGGCCTACAAAAGGTTACTCACCTTTTTCCACAGCTGAAAGGTGGCCCACTGTGCCTTGTGTATGGTGTTGACTTTCCTAAGGGAAACCTTTCATGGTAAAGGCTGCCACTGCAGACATCTATGAAAATGCTAGTTGCCTGGCTGTCCTACGGATCCTTTGGCTTCCACAGTTCTTAGATCACTGGCAAAAAGTCTTAAAAATGTTTTAAATATCCTGGCCCAGAAGTACAGTCAGTACTTGTGATTACAAGTACTTCTGGGTCAGGGTATTTAAAACGTTTTTAAGTTAGATGATTAACAAGACAGGCAGCTAACATGGTGGCATCTGCTTTTATACTTCCTTTGTGATCGTTTCCTGTAACGTTACAGTCCAAGCCACCCAGCTCCATGACCTTTTTCTCTGCTGGGGGTGCACGGCCCCTTATTATAGCTTATTTAAATAGTCAGCACACCATATATAGAAACCCAAACGTTAAAATGTTTGAGGTTCCGATTTTTTTTTACTTTTAGTATTTGGTGTGCTGCCTATTTATGTAAATGATGAGACACATGAGACCCTTCACCTTCAGATTTCTGTAGCCCCATACCCCAGGTAAGTAACATGGATTTCAGGTTTGTCGTCCTTCATGTAAGTGCTATACCCTGTTTATAGTAATATATTTTACAGTACAGTATTTAAATAGCCTACAATAATAGAGTAGCAATGAGCGCTTTTTAAGTGTTCGGAAAGTTGAAAAAAAAACAAGTAACCTTCATCCCATTTAGCATACATTGCAGTATATGCTTGTGGGAAAATATGAATTCCATGTAGAAAAGAAGCCTTTCTATTAAATGTTATCTTGGAAAAGAGTGCCACCTAGTGGCGATTGTGTATGATTGCTTTTTAGCTTCACACAGGACCTTTTTTTTGTTTTTTTCCTCTCCTCATGGCAGAGCAAAAAATTACTATGATAATAACTATTATTTGAAAGCCATCCTGTCTCATTCATCTGAAAGTTGTTAGTTGGTATGTTGCATTTTGAATTAGCTGCACTTTTTCGCAAATATAATCTGGTGGAACACATTACTGTAGATGTAGCCACAGTTTAGTGGTGCTGTATTCCACTGGGTATGTTAGTTATGTGCCAAGGCAGAACATTGGTCCTATTTTAGGTAAATCAAAGTTTTCTGCACACTTAAGGAAAGTTTTATGGTAAAATTACCTACGGTTACCATTGCTGACCTTTATCTGAAAAACCTAGTTGGCTGGTTTTAATGCTATATTGTTATAGTTGTTGCCTTTTGTCATCACCTGTATATTACATCATCAGTTTATATCTATCCAGTGCATTTTACATTACTGTGTAAAAGGCCATTCATATACAAGTGCCTAATGTCAAAAGAACCCTTTTAATTTAAACCAGGGCCCCAACACTGCAGGGCAACCTAAAAGGTATCCAATGTGATACGCTTGCCGGTTCTTAAATAAACTATTGCTTAATTTCAATAATTGTCAGTTGTGATTATGTAAGTATTTTTAGATTGAGATTTAATACTGTATACATGTTCAAACCTGTATAAAGGAACTAAAGTGCTGTTTATTCATATACAGGATATGCAATGTTTTTACACAATAAAGTGTTTTGGTGTGGGGGTTGTATAAGTTTGCTACAAGACTTGACTCCTGGAAGTGAAAGGAATATATATTCTACCTGTACAATAAAGTATTTCCTAAAATGATAGGTTCACTATCACAGATGTCTTAGATCTCAGTGATGCAACCCATACAAGGCCAGGCAAAGTTTACATCCTTCCATCCATTCTTTCTCTGTAATATACCACAAATGCAGCAGCCAAAGAGTTGAATGGGACACCTCCAGAGACATTCTGGTGGTGAACCATTATACTCTATGGTCCATGTATACTGTATGTGACAAAATACGTATTAACAGCGGATGTAAACATTGCTTTTCCTACTGCTGAGATCTCCTTTTATTTTACTGAAGTCTGCATATGATGAGAAGGGAAAGTGTATCACTGCTGTATTAGGCTTATGACTGGTTTGCTTTAATGACAGTTCATGTTTTATTGGCATGTGGTGGGGAACATGAACATCGAACGTTACCAAAATTCACTAGAACTTCCCTTGGTTAAATATGAACAACTAAGTTTCTTTTCATTGGCAAAATACACATCTCCACTTTACCCTAGCATCTTAATAGTTTCTGAATGATCCGGTAGATAAGATGAAGTGACCAAGAGAACATGAGAAATTAAAGCTGTATTTGAAGCTCGCTTTGAATATTCAGCAAACAAGCGAGTCTGATTTCTGTGCAAGACATCAACCATTATTGGAATGTCTTTTCATTTTCATTTTTCAGCAAGGACTTTTACAAAGTGAGCATTGATTTCTGTTGCTTTCTAGCCTTCTCAATCCATTATTTTTGATTTTCCTATGAAATATATATGTCCTTTCTACTGACATCTGACAAACATCATATGGAAGTCATTTTATCTACCAATAATGTGTTTGTCAAAAGGTATCAGTCACTAATGGATTTCACTTCCTTGCAGTCCATTCCAACCACGTTAATGTCATCGACATAACTCTTAGAAACATTTAGCCATATATTTATTTATTTTTATCCCTGTCCCCGCCCCTTGCAATTTCTTTCTGGCTGTCACTTCTTATCGGTTTGTTCATTATGAATACTGCATACAAATATAGCTAATGGTTAATGATAAATTATGGGCAGGCAGCTAGATTAGAGCCTTGATTTTGCCCTTAGCATTTTGACAAATTGTTTTCTGTTTCTTCGGATTGATGGGAAGTCCAAGTCTCCTGATCTTTCAAGTTTGATTTTAACATTTAAAGGGTAATTGCAGTCTAAAGATGTATTTTCATATTGGATAGATACTGCATGGATACCAGTGAATTGGCTCAAAAAATGCCAGGTTTCAGTTAGTTGAGTTCCTGTTTGAGTGAAACTTCTTTGGGGTGGGGAGCAACAAGCCAGGAACTTTAGCATAGAAATCTTGCTCCTAGAGTCCCCAACATGCTTGAAGCTGATGGGCTGTTTATCCTAGCATACTTAATTACTCAAAAATCTGTTTTAAGGGCACTTGAGAAAGATTTCCTTTTTGACATGTTGTTGTTTTTTTTCATCTGGTTTGTTCTTAATTTGCTGCTGCATGTAAATAGTTTTTACTTTAATTTGGGTAGATGGTTGGCTAGTCCACTAACCCTCTCCCAGCACTGATTGTACGGCCTCGTACAGACAGGCAAACATGTACGCTGAAAACGGTCCGCCGGACCGTTTTCAGCGTACATGCCCGCCCCGGAGATTTCTGTATGATGGCTGTACACACCATCATACAGAAATCCGCGCATACGCGGCGACGAGGCCGCGCCATCGCCGCGATGATGACGCGGCGACGTGCGCGGCCCTGGCAGTTCAATGATTCCACGCATGCGTCAAAGTCATTCGACGCATGCGAGGAATGGCGGCCGCTCGGACATGTACGGTAAGTCTGTACAGACGACCGAACATGTCCGACGGACCAGATTCCAGCGGGCATGTTTCTAAGCAAGTTTAGAGACATTTGCCCGCTCGAAAACGGTCTGGTGGGCAAATGTACGCTGGAATCCTGTCCGCTCGGGGGTACAGACGACAGAACATGTCTGCTGAAACTGGTCCGCGGACCAGTTTCAGCAAACATGTTCGGTCGTGTGTACGGGGCCTACTACTCTTGATTGACCATTGATGGGCCGTGCCCCAGGGATCTATGCCCCGGTAATATACCTGAACCTTTTACCATTGTGCCTACTTTATATCTTTGCACTGATATCTGTTTATTTTTGAGCTTATTGCCTACTGTTTATGACCAGATTGGTGGTATTGTTGTTGTTTTGTGTGTGTTTATTTCTGTGTGTTGGTCTGTCTTAAACCCAATAAAAATATCTTAAAAAATAAAAAATAAAAGTTTTTTCTTTCCATGTCTCCAGCATGCACAAGCTGGACCACAAGGTTTCTTCAGTCTCCTTCCAAAAACGTATATAATGAAAATACTAACTTTACATGCATAGCAGTTATTTTGGCCCATCTTCTAGTCCTCGGTATTGGCCTACTAAATATGATGGGAAGCCTATATAACCCGTAGTGAAAGGTGAAAAGTGCCAACCTCCTAGGGAAAATGAACACCCCAAATAGCAGAAATTCACAGGTGGTTTATATTTAAGGTGTCTGCAATATGGTCCAGCTAGCAATTTTTTTACACTTGCAAGTCCACTACAGGTTTGCTCTATTTTAACTCAAAACTAAAATTTCATCTGTAACCACTCTCTAATAATATGGCATTTTCTTTACCTTTCAGACCAGGCCATAGTTATAGAGCAAGCACAGCGTGTGAAGGAATTTGAAGCTATTGAAAGTGACTCCTTTATACCACAGGCCTTCCGATCAAGTCGAGACAATAAAGCTGTAAGTTTCTCAGTTGTTGTTTTTTTTTTTTTGCAGTGTTCTGTTTTGCTTGAAACCAGTGCTTTAGCTAACTCTGTGCTATGTCACTATGGAACAACCGGTCAGTTTAAATGCCAGCCTATACTAAGCCCATAAAAGTCAGAGGAACTGTACTTGCATTCACTCCATTCCCCTGTCTCCCTTATACATTACTGAAGCACCCTGGGTTTCCCCCACAAGTACTATTCTGAAAATTTAAACCTGTTCAGAGCTCAGCCTCCTCCTTAAAACCCTCACAGGGAAAGCAATCAATTCTGACATCTGACTACTTAAGCATTGAGTCTTGCGTTTTGGGGGCAGGGGGAGTGACACTTGTTTTACCCATACCTGAAAGTACAAAGTATGTTGGAGTGATGGGGAAACACGAGAGAGCTGGGCACTGGCATGAAACTAAAGCCTTGTACACATGGGCCGAATGTCAGGCGGCATTGGGCCCGTGTGTACGTCACCCATTCAGCTGGCTTCTGCCAAAGAGTTATGACTTGAAAAGGTCTGCCGACCAGCTCCCTGCCAGTGCTCTCAGCCAATGTCTGAGAGTGCTGACCGGAGTGTAATAGTGGAGGGTGCTGTCCTCCTGTCAGAACACAATAGAACAGCAGGGGAGATCGTTGTACTAACATCAGATTGTTAGTACAGCGACTCCAGCCTAACCCCCAAAAAATAGTCGTGTGTATGAGGCTTTAGGCTGGCCATACATTAAATAATTTTCTTATTCAATTTCCTTTTAAATTTACCTTCAACTATATAGTGTCTTCTTCTTCTTTTTTTTAACCCCAAAAAATGGGAGTGTGTATGAGGCCTTAGGCTGGCCATATATTATACAATCTTAATTTCCTTTAGATTTACCTTCAACTATGTAGCGCAAAGAAAAAAGAATAAGCTATTGCGCTGACTGGAACCCAACCGTCATTGAACGGGGCACATAAAAGGGCCAGGAGAGTGGTAGGGAACACCAGGTAAAATGGATGTAGCTCCTCTTAAACTAGGTCTTGAGATCCTAATGCATAAACAACAAACACAAGAGGGCGCCTCCATCGAGTTGTAGCAATTTTATTAAAAAGGCATAAACAATTAAAATGCACTAATTAGATGAAAGTAGATCAAGGCTTGTCAAGTTTCCTATGGTTTGATAAAGGGGCCCTTCATTCTGTCCTGAAACATGTAGCCATATCCCCTCCACTTCCTGTCTTCACCCAGCTGTGAGAGGTGCTGTTTGGAGCCGCAGCCATCTTGACACTTCTGGAAGTTGCTGATGCTTATGTTCCAGCCTGGAGCCTGACAGCTGCACTTCCTGCAAGAACTCGGCTTCAACCAGCCATGTGCCTGCTGAGCTCTGCAGCCTTACAGTGATCCTATAAAGATCTACAGTATATGGGTCTATGACAAGTCGCAAACTCTCGATAGTTCGATAGTGTAGTATTTAAAACATTTATTGGAATCAGCAGCAATAATAAAAACAGGTACTCACAGTGTGAAGTATCAGACAGGCATATCAAAAACGAGTCGCAAACTCGTCCAATATCACTTCCGGTGCCCTGCGTTCCCGCACGTGTATTCATCAGGGGATGAAGTTATGTGACTGTAACGAACACGTGCGGGAACGCAGGGCATCGGAAGTGATATTGGACGAGTTTGCGACTCGTTTTTGATATGCCTATCTGATACTTCACATTGTGAGTACCTGTTTTTTATTATTGCTGCTGATTCCAATAAATGTTTTAAATACTACACTATCGAGCATCCCTCTTTACATCCCCCCATGCCCCAATGTGAGGCTATCTGATACAGTCACACCAGGGACACCTAAAGGGGACTTTGATGCCAAAGTAAAGATACATACCAGCAGAGCCTGAGACGTCAGGAGCCACCAGGAGATTGAATGACACACTCATACAGCGGTAAGGTAAGGGGACACAGAGATTGACTACTAGCACCAACACCTTCACCCTGATCATTGTGCACACACAGCCATCCATCCAGCTGGCCCCTTATGGACATTTTTTTTTAATTCATTTTATGGAATTTTAGTGTGAATATATTTATTTATGGTTGCACATGTCACATGATGATGCCATTTTAACCACTTAAGACCCGAACCTTTAGGCAGCTAAAGGACCCGGACAGTTTTTGCGATTCGGCACTGCACTTTAACTGACAATTGCACGGTCGTGCGACGTGGCTCCCAAACTAAATTGGCGTCCTTTTTTCCCCAAAAATAGAGCTTTCTTTTGTGGGTATTTGATCACCACTGCGGTTTTTATTTTTTGCGCTATAAACAAAAATAGAGCGACAATTTTGAAAAAGATGCAATATTTTTTACTTTTTGCTATAATAAATATCCCCCAAAAGTACATAAAAAACATTTTTTCCTCCGCACTCGGGAAGGACTCGGCCACAATCGGCGCGCCGCGGCGGCAGTCGGCAGGACTCGGCCACAATCGGCGCGCCGCGGCACTCAGGATCAGAACAGTCCTGGTGCTCGGGGCTAACAATGGCTAGCTAAATGCCCGGGACTCGGGGCTTTACGGGGACCCAATCGGGGCTCCAGCCCCCTAAGCCTGGGCCTAACGACGCCCCTGGTTGTAAAGGTTCATTTTTTATTTTCTAATTAGGTTCCTTTAACCACTTAACCCCCGGACCATATTGCTGCTCAGAGCACTTTTTGCGATTCGGCGCTGTGTCACTTTAATTGATAATTGCGCGATCGTGCGACGTGGCTCCCAAACAAAATCGGCGTCCTTTTTTCCCCACAAATAGAGCTTTCTTTTGGTGGTATTTGATCACCTCTGCGGTTTTTACTTTTTGCGCTATAAACAAAAATAGAGCGACAATTTTGAAAAAAATGAATATTTTTAACTTTTTGCTATAATAAATATCCCCCAAAAATACATAAAAAAAAACATTTTTTTTTCCTCAGTTTAGGCCGATACGTATTCTTCTACCTATTTTTGGTAAAAAAAAATCGCAATAAATGTTTATCGGTTGGTTTGCGCAAAATTTATAGCGTTTACTAAATAGGGGATAGTTGTATTGCATTTTTATTATTTATTTATTTTTACTACTAATGGCGGCGATCAGCGATTTTTTTCGTGACTGCGACAATATGGCGGACACTTCGGACAATTTTTACACATTTTTGCGACCATTGTCATTTTCTCAGCAGAAAATGCATTTAAAATGCATTGTTTACTGTGAAAATGACAATTGCAGTTTGGGAGTTAACCACAGGGGGGGCGCTAAAGGGGTTATGTGTGACCTCATTTGTGTTTCTAACTGTAGGGGGGTGTGGCTGTAGATGTGACGTCATCGATTGTGTTTCCCTAGAAAAGGGAACACACAATCGATGACAGCGCCACAGTGTTTACACACAGCTCTCCCCGTTCTTCAGCTCCGGGGGCGGACGCAGGGCTCCAGCGGCGATCGGTCCGCGGGTCCCGCGGTCACGGAGCTTCAGACCGGGTGGCGGGAGCGAGCCGTGGGCACGCGCCCACCCGCGACCCACGGCTGGGCACTTAAAGAGGGCGTACATGTACGTGCTTGTGCCCAGCCGTGCCATTCTGCCGACGTAAATGTGCAGGTGGCGGTCCTTAAGTGGTTAAGGATTTTATGAGTTTATTCTCACATCTATTTTGTGGTACACTTTTCACAGTATTTGGACACTTTATCAGTTCATTGTTTATACTGTCGCAGCAGATTATTTATATTTTATTGTTGCTATTTTGACCATTCATTTATTGCCTTTCAAGTGTACCTTTCACGTTGGTACATTTGCATTTTATCACCTATTTATGCACAGCGCAGCACTACTTCTACATTTATACTTACCTGTGTCTTGATACTATCTTCAGTGCTTGCTGCAGTACCCCACCTTTTAGACTTGGCCAGCGTGGGAAAACCTTTTTATTACTTTATAATCAAAGCTCAGATGATATTTCTTGTAAAGTGTAAATATTTTATAAGTCTTTTAAGAAGACTTTTTCATCATGATATTGATATTTCAGTTCTCTTTCTTTAGTTTTGTTTAACAGAAAAAAGAACAGTAAGTAAAAAAACAGAACAAAGGAGAAAGGTGGCCTACAATCCACAGGTTACTGACGTATCTTGCAAAATTTTCTGACAAAACTATGAAGTACAGCATTTTAGTAATTGCATGAAAATAGTATTATAGGTGTGAATGAAAAATACATACAATAAAAAAAAAAGTATATGTTGGTAAATAACCATGGTCTGTGTACCCATTGTTGTAGCAATTATTTATATCAGTGGAAACTAATAATGGGTATAGGGAGGTAAAGTTCCACTGTATATCCTGAGGACTATGACCAAAGAGTCTGTGCATAACTACAGCAGGGGGAGCCATGGTGGGTTCATTAAGGCTTTAACTATAGATCTTCTCATTTTGCGAGAGCAAAGTCTATGGTTATAGGATAAGCTGTCTATGTGTAGAAGGATTGCAGTCACCTTATCATTTCAAAGAAATGTAGTAGGGGTTTGGGCAATAACCAATTTTGTGCTATGATTTCCTGGCCAAGTAGGGGTTCCTTTATGTCTCATTTATTAATGCCTGTTGCAATAGGGTGTGCACCCCAAAAACCTCAAACATGTGCGTGTGTGTGTGTGTGTGTGTTGTGTGTATATATATATATATATATATATATATATATATATATATATATATATATATATATATATATATATATATATTATTATTATGAATTTATATAGCAAAAACAGTTTGTGCAGCGCTTTAGAACATGAGGGCAGACAGTACAGTTTCAATACAGGAGGAATCAGAGGACCCTGCTCGTTAGAGCTTAGATATATACACATGTATATACACACACACACTCTTATAAATAAATGTAAACAAATATTTGATTATGTATTAAAATATGCACAGCGTCAGTAGGGCAGTGGACGACGTCAGTAGGACAGTAGTGTCAGTCGTTTTTTTTTTTTTTCGTTTTGTTTTTTTATGTGTGTAGCACCCTGGAATTCAGGCAGGGTTGCTCCTCACAAATTCACTTGCCAGGAATAATTAATCCTGGTTGATTGTCAGAGATCTAATAATTTCTCCCTAAGTTTGTCCCTGTTGCACTTTTCTCTTCTACCACTAGGTGGCCGGGTACTTAGTTGTACTAGATATGAGAACGGCAATGCAAGGTCAGGTTATAGGTATATGGGGTATCTCAGCCAATGGGCAGGGGGTTTCTTGAATCCCTTGGCCTGCTCGGAGAGCCTATATCTTCGAGGGGAGTCAGGTGATCACTGTTCTGTGTCACCTGGATGGCTGCCTGGGTGGAAATTGGGCCTATCTAGGGTGCTAGGCTGTCTAAAGCCTATCCAGAAGCAACAGAGCAGTGCAGGGTTTGGACTGTGGCTTGCAGTTCAACCAAAAGTAACGGTTCTGACGGAGGTCAGAGTAGAAACTGTCGCCAGTAAGGGACTATCCGCCTAATTACCAGGGACCACAGCGAGTAGCTGAAGCAAATACCGGAGCAGCATTCTCACCAGCCAGGGATGGTAAAGAATCTGGCAACTTCAGTGGATATCAAGCCAGGGACTCAGCCAGCAGAGGTGATGCTTGCAGAGTAGTCTTGTATGTCAAGCCAGGGACCGAGCAGGCCAGTGGGGGTGAAGCTCGAGCGGTATCTAGAGTGCCAAGCTAGGGACCCAGCATAGAAGCGGGGCTGACGGAGGAGCTCAAGGGATTCAGTGACAGTGAATCAGTTGGTCTAGTGAGAGACTGGGAGCTCAGTGTGCTGAAGAACTACAAGGAGTGATTGTAGTGGAATGAAAAGGAACTGTTCAGCTTTGTGTTAGGAACTGTTAAAGACTGTTGCCATAGGAGACAGCATTCCTGCACATGCAGATGTGGTGTCTTGCTGGATGCATTTCCCTGCATGGCTGTCCTCCTATTGAAGTCTCAGAGTCTACCAATTAATCTTGCAACTACCTAACGGTGTCCTGGCCCTAACCCTCTCTCCCCCAAAAAGTTTGTTAAGAGAAATAAACTTTCTTTTGCATTCAAGAAGTGTCTGGCGCCCAATAACTTTAACTTCTCTGCACCCACCATGCCTCAAAAACCACTACATACAGAAGGGTGTCAGCTATCCCTGGCCTTGGAGGTTCTCATTAGATCAAAGGAGGCCTGGGACCTTGCTACATGTGTATTCTTTTTTTTTATTATTATTTAAAAGCCCTGCTGAGGGCTTTGGTGAAATATCAGGGGTCTAAGACTCCCTGATGTCCCACTTTTGAGACAGGGACAGGGAAAGGGACTGAGGACAGAGGTTGCCCAGTCCCTTTCGCTGCAGCTGCACTGGACAGTAAATGAATGGAAAGTGCTCTGTGCTGAGCGGCTTCCTGTTCATTCATAAACACAGTTTACTATGCTTTAATTATGAATGAACACAGTGAGTAATCAGTAACGATTACTCACTATGTTGGTTCAAAAAAGGATTGAGCCAGTAAATTACATATTTACCGGCCCCCTTACCCCGATCTCATCCTGAAACATCATGGGGGGTGGGTGCATAGAGGGGGTGTGCACTGCATGGGTTGATTAGGGTGTGCCCAGGGACACTCTGCGTGAATGCCTATGATCGATAATGATATCAAGCACATCTTGCCAGTATTGAACTTGTTTTGTGCACCTCCAGAATAAGAATCTCTGTACTAAAGTGCACCTAGGGCACAGTGGGGAGTCTCTATGAGAAAGGAGGTCCATTTCTTTTTTTTTCTTTTTTTTTTTAAATGTTTATTTTTACATAGCAAGAAACTGGTCCACATGAACCATAACATGAACATTACAATGGTTGCACCATCAGGAACATAAATACAGAGGAGGACAACATTTCGGGGATAATACCTGTCATAAATAGAGAAGACATCTTACCAGGGTGAGTCCCTTCAACGTCTCACCTCCTCGTCCTCAGCAGCACGACCCTCGCACAGCTCCTGCCGAGAGTCCAGAGCTGATGAGGTGCGACATGTCAGTAAGGAACAGTGGGCACAGTTCCCCCCATTTTCCGTTTTCTAAGTAGGAGGTCCATTTCTTAAGGGAGTCCAATATAATCTGCGGGGAATTTGTGAAAATTAGACCAGCCAGAATCTGTAGCAGCTGTGTATGGTAACCAATCGACTTCTATATTTGGCTTGTTCAGTTAAGCTTTTAAAATGAAAGCATTGAAATGATTGGTTGCCATGTACAACTGATCCAGATTCTGGCTGCTCCGGTTTTGATACATTTTCCTCACTATGTAATAAGACGCAGATATTGAAAGGGGGAGATATCAAAATTTGAGGTATTTTTTGCAGAGCCTTGAGCCACTATTAATCCGTAAATAGATCTAGGTCATGTATCCATTTTTTTTGTGCTTGGTATGAACAATGGTGTGTGAGAGATGGCAGTTGCATTATATATGTTTTAGCTGTAAGACCCTTCTTACACAGAGAAAGAGTTATAAAGGAAATCAATTCCATTTTATGATGTGTAAAATCATTAAGTTTGTACTATGTCTGGACTATTAAGGGCATGTTGAAGATATCTTAAAAAAAAACAAGGTCTTGGAAGAGAGAACTCTGCAGTTGGAGGGATTTGACTGTATCAGCAAGGTGTAGTTGAAAGAAAAGAGTAAAGCCATTTTTTTCCACAATTGAGATCCCTCAAACTGAATTGAATCCTTCACACTTGATTATGAAGAATGAACCAATGCCAACTACTGCGCCTGTAGCATTTATGATGTGTTTGACATGTTTTTATTGTGTTTTTGAAGTGTTGAAAAAGTTTAAAGAATGCTTAAAGCGGAGTTCCACCCAAAAGTGGAACTTCCGCTTAATCCACTCCTCGCCCCCTTACATGCCACATTTGGCATGTAATTTTTTTTGGGGGGGAGTGGGGGCTTCAGGAGGAGTGGGACTTCCTGTCCCACTTCCTCCTTCCGCCGAGGGGCTGCTAAAGCGAATAGTTTAATCGCCTTTCTGCAGCCCCTCCCTGTAAGCGATCGATTGGGACACGTGACAGGTCCCAGGTGATCACCTGTCCAATTGGATGGCGCAGCGCCGCTCGCGCATGCGCATTGGGTGCCCGGCCGTGAAGCCGAAAGCTGTCATGGCCGGGTAGCCACACTTGGAATGAAGACACCGGCCGGAGAGGGGTGGAGAGGAGCGGAGCCCCGGCCGGCGCGTTGCTGGAACGTGGAGCAGGTGAGTGTATGTTTATTAAAAGTCAGTAGCTACACTTTTTGTAGCTGCTGACTTTTAATAAACATAAAAAATTACTGGAACACCCCTTTAATAAATACCCATAGAAGTGTTGCTTTTCTACATTTTGCAATCTGTCGTTCGTTTTGAACTTTTGCGTTCTTGATTTCCTTTTTACATATTCTGTTATATTCTTTGTAACATTTTAACGATGATAGCGTTCCATAATTTTTTTTTTTCTTTTAGTGTAAAGTGCTAAAAGGAGAAGTCATGTAGAGGAAATATCTGCTTTGAGGCATGGTTAATTTGTGGTGTGAGAGCAGACATTTTTGTGAATTCTATGCAAAATAGATTCATATACTTTAAACTTTTTGACATTTGGCTTGGTCCATCTCAACTTTTTTTGAAATAAAAAGCTGGCAATAATGCTCAATGCCTCTGCTCCTGCCTGGCCCTGGCAGTGTTGCTGGTTGGTTTGATGCTTTCCCCGCTCTGTCCTAGTTCTCTATTACTTTACAGCAAATCCTGGGCTACAGGAACTTCCAATGGCTTTCCCCCAGTGCCCAGTTAAAACTTTAAATGCTTCGCTAACACACAATAAATGCTACAGGTGCTGTAAGGGGCAGTTACAGAGCATTACCATTGAAATCAATGAACAAGCATTGATGCCTCATGAAAGCAATCTGCTGCTTAATTTTTAACACAACACTACCATTCCTGTGTGAACAACACTGTGTGGTACCTATTGTAATATTCATGGCAGGCGTCGAAGTGCAATTATGAGGCTTTAAAAATGAATAAATGCCACATAAACACAAGGTATTGACACATGTGTGAAAAAGCCCTAAGACATGTATTATTCTATAGAGGGGTTTACTCACTATAAGAACACTTTTTAACACTTTTAAAATTTGAGTTTGTTACAATAATTTGGCCATTAGATGGCACTGTTTACTATTGGTGAAGAGCATTAACTACCTAACAATTTACATTTTCAGGAACTCTGGAGATCTCCGCTCTTGAGCCCCCAGGTCTACAGACCTACTGGACCCATTAAGAGTCCCACTATTCCTTAGATATGCCTTTTTTATTATTGCATTCTAAACACAGCTGTAGTAACAGAAGAGGAGAGCTGCCAAAGTGGAGTGAAATTTTATAGGGCGGGCTGCTGCTTGGCTCAGATAGAGGCAAAAGATGCCATTGGTAGACTGAAATCACTAATTTCACATAAAACTGAAATTTTACTTTGGGGTTGTGTTAAGTGGCGTAGCCTCAAAGAAAAAAAAATGGTTTAACATTTTGGTTGTGTGGATGCATTCTTTAAAATACCCAAGTTTACAACTTACATAACTGTTCATTCTGGTGGG
Source organism: Rana temporaria (assembly GCF_905171775.1). Lineage (NCBI taxonomy): Eukaryota > Metazoa > Chordata > Amphibia > Anura > Ranidae > Rana > Rana temporaria. The sequence goes on from NC_053492.1 coordinate 157,150,618, forward strand.
CCCGAAAGTGTGCATAAGATACAGCAAGATATTTTTGATTACACATGTGATAATAGATCACTTTATTGAAAACAAGAGCATTGCCATATGTGCTTTGGTTTCTGAGTGGGGGAGAAGTGTTCTCCAGTACTGGATGAAACAGGAGAATGAATAAGGCCTAAGGGCGTCTTGAGACCTCATAAGATTTGTAAGCAGTGCTGCAGATTTATAAATGATACAACTTTGTATATCACCTGTGTGTGATATTTGAGTTGTGTTTAGGAAGTAGCCAACAAGTGAATATGAATGCTTGTACTATTGCATACATTTTCCATCTCCAATCTCTGTTAAAATGTTGTAGTCTAGATAGAAAAGGCAAAGACACCATTAAAGTGGGGATAAAGTAGAACTGTAAGCAAAAGATCTTTCTTCATTTTGGATAGAGGGAGGGTTATAACCCCTGTAAGGTCTATTTTTGCCATCTTTGTCTCATTGCGGAGATTCGCTTCCTGGCCCATAGCCAAGCAGGAAGTGAGCAGGAATCCCTGCAAATTATGTAAATTCATTGGGGACCCCCAGGTCACCAGAACTAGTGTCCTCATTAGAAGATTTCCCCTCTGGAGGCATCCCAAAATTTGGGATTTTATTTTACTTTAATTTTCAATGATAATGGTAAACAGGACTAGTGAATCTCCCTAATGGGGGCACAGACGGCAATAAAAGCTGACAGGAGTTCTAATCCATCTCCACTCTGTCCAAAACTAAATACGTTTTGCCGTTAGTTATAGGTGTATAAGTGTCACAGAAGATACCTGCAGTGTGGCAGATCTCTTATGAACTCCTATTTCTTAGTAAAAGGCCTGCCTGTACATGTACACTCCGAAGATAGCTATAGGTAGGCTTGAGACAATCCACCTGCATATTACACCTCTTGTGAAGCATTCCTGAGAGAAAAGAGCTATTGGTCGTGCTGGATATTTTTATCAAGTCGTTGTTTGTCCCAGGGTATGCCAGTGCAAATGTTAGGGTGCGTTGACCCTTTTCTTACATTGATAAACATACATGCTCAAGAAATTCAAGCATGCATGTTTTAGGAAAGATGCTTCAAAATAAGTTTTTTTCAGCAGTTACTGCTTATCATGCCTGCACACCCAGCTGCCCTCTTCTTCGGTCCTCCTGTACCTTTACCAGTTTAAGTCATAGCCTTGTGACCTACTGAACTTTTAAAAATATATTTCCATATACAGTAATAAAAAGCTTATTTACTCAGTTATCCAATTGCTGAAGCACAGTTGGTCTTTCACTAGTACACTCACACTTACATCTGAAGGCCTGAATCAGAGATGGCTGATTAGGGAATAAATATGGCTTTATAGATTAAAGTAGTTGATTTGTGGAATGGAGTCCCAGCGGACAATACAGACTAGAGAATTAAAGGCAGCATGGGATCTACTGCCTATAATTTAATCTATGAAGATTAACAAATTGCGTAACCCACAGCTATTAAATTCTACCCTGAAGCGGTTAAACATATTTATTATATCTATCTGAAAAGTACGGAAATGGGGCGATATTCTCAGCGAGCTATCATCTCGAAAGTAATTGACAAAGGGGTGGAGGGCTGAACGTAGCTTGAAATGAGTTTGTCAATTCTCTGTGCCTGCCGTACATGTCTGCAGAGGGGGCAGTTTATGAGCATAGCCTTTCTTACCCGACATACTTCATTGAGAATCATGCACTATGACAGCCCCGAAGGTCACAGCAGAATTTATTTAGCACACACCGCTCAACGAGATCTTTATTCACATTTCTGTCCTGTGGAAATGAGCAGCAACCATTTTAAACTGATTTATGGGGATAATTCATGCTCGACTTGGTTGTATTTCAAGACATTTAATATGCTTTCCATGGTGTATATTTAAGTACCACAGCTTAATAATGTTGTTTTTTTATTATATATTTATTTCCAGCTGCTGGAGCTGTACGTCTCGCCATGCTGTAAAAGCTCAGAGGCATTTTATAAGTGTTCAGTGAAGTATCTTCATAGAAAACAAGGGAAGCTGTGTTTGTATAGATATAGGCTCTGAGGTGGACAGCTGTCCTGTCAACAGCAACCAGCTTCTCCTATACTGCACCAGGTACCTGAAAGGAAAGGTCTACCTGATTGGTTTAAGCAACAAGAATAGCGCTTTTTTTCGAACATTGTTCTGCATAAGGCCCAATGTTTAATTTTTCTTGTAAGCAGAAATGAAACGATATACACTGTAGTGCATTCACATTTTGTGATAAAAATCCATCAACCAAAGTTAAAACACTTTTCAGCTGAAGTTACAGTTTTTAGTAATCCCATCACATAATGCTGTACAGAACTAATGCATTTAGCCTGCTGTAGCTTGTAATGGCTGTTAGCGCCATTGTTGGTTTCAGCTTAAAGGCAAATGTCCACTTGTATGTCAAATCCTGTCAAAATATGAATATGTTTTATGTAAAGTACTGTGCACAAGTTTTAGGCAGGTGTGAAAAATGCTGTAAATTAAGAATGCTTTTTCACAAGTAGAAATGTTAATAGTTAATTTTCCTTCCATTTTGTTAATTGATAAAAATAAACAGAAGAGAAATCCAAATCAAATCAATATTTGGTATGACCGCCCTTTGCCTTCAAAACAGCATCAACTCTACTTGGTGCACACAGGTTTTAAAGGAACTTAGCAGGTAGGTTGTTCCAAACATCTTGGAGAATGATGTACATATCTTCTTTGGATGTAATCTGCCTTAGATCCTTCTGTTGCTTAAAGTGGAGTTCCATCCAAAAGTGGAACTTCCGCTCATCTGATTCCTCCCCTCCAGTTCCACATTTGGCACCTTTCGGAGGGGGATGGGGGGGACAGGTATCCTGTCCCCACTTCCAGTAGCCTGGGCCGTGGCTGTTGACGTCATCGCTTGGCTCCCTCCTACTTCCCCCACCACCGGGCCAGTAAAAGAGAGGAGTGGAGCCTAACGCATGCGCAGTAGGGTTCTCAGCATGAAGCCGTAAGCCGTAACCTGCCTGGTTCCCTTACCTTACCTGGAAACATCAGCTGTGGTGCCAACATCGCTGGACTCCAGGACCGGTAAGTGTCCTATTATTAACAGTCAGCAGTTGCAGTGTGTGCAGCTGCTGGCTTTTAATTTTTGCAGCGGTGGGCGGACCTCCACTTTAATGTATTCCCAGACTAAATCATTGATTTTGAGATCAGGACTCTGTGGGAACCAAACCATCACTTCCAGGACACCTTGTTCTTCTTTAAGCTGAAGATAGTTTTTAGACATTGGCTGTATGTTTGAGGTCATTGTCCTGCTGCAGAATACATTTGGAGCCAATCACATGCCTCCCTGATGGTATAGCATGTTGGATAAATATCTACTTGTAGTTCTCAGCATTGAGGACACCATTGATTGGGCAATGTTGAGGACCGTAGACGCAGTGGTTGGTGAAGGAAACTTATTGAAAGAGGTGAAAGGGTAGTCACACCAAATATTGATTTGATTTAGATTTTTATTGTGTTCACTTACTTTGTATTTTTGAACAAATTGACAAAAATAAACAATTTTAGGCACCCATTTGCCCTCAGAATACTTGCTGCTCCTGACCCTAATGAGAGTTGCAATTCAGATTTTTCGCTGGGCTTTGACTCCATTGTTTGTGGTTTTTCCCTCTGCCTAAAAGGATACTGTATGTACCTATCTCAGAAAAATTCTGAGTATAATAATGTATGGCTCTGTTTGCTTGAACCGGTACAGCCTATGTCCCCTGTATTACATAAATGATACGCTGAATGTTTTGCTGTTAAATAATAAAATATATATTGTTACTATGCATTTCTGTACAGCTGGCCAAAAACTTTTGCCAAGTATTCTATATTTATGAAACACAAATAATTTTAATGAATTTGCTGATGTTTAGCTTGTTTTGGTCCTGTTTGGCTTACAATTCAGCATGCTGATAAGACTGTGATTATATCCTTTTTATGCCTTCTGATGCAGTTGTAAGTACTAAGGGTATAGAAACAATACTCTTAACTAGGTATAGAATCTATGGCCGAGTTAATGATAAAGTTACATTTGCCATTCTCCCTGGGCGCCTGACAAGAAATAATTAATTTTGGTGGAAATAGATCCTTATCCTTGCATCCTTTACATAAATGTCTATAGATGGCTCTATCCTGAAAAGTGACGTCTTATTGGACACATAATCCATAATGGTTAGAGCCTGCTATAGATTAGTGCTCATGTCATGACATCCATTGTGATCCACTTTAAGGCTGATCTCCCGCACTCCCACACATTACACAGGCCTGTACAAGACGTATTCATTGTTAATTAGAAACACAATCCATACAATTATACTAAATAAGCTGCCTTTCACTTAATACTCCAGTTGTCATTAATGGTTGCAAGTAAAGCCACATCTAGAAATATAACCTGTTTTAATGTCATGTCTAATTTAGCTGATTGGACTCATTTGCTACACTATGGTTAGATGTGGCACCATGACTGTTTTATAACCTTTAGCTAAATATAGGACAAGCGCTAGTTAAGATAATATATATATATATATATATATATATATAATATATATATATATATATATATATATATATGTATGTATATATATATACACACACACACACTTTATATGAATGAGATTTGAAAAGAATATACAGTCCCGGGACAAGGACGAAGATGCCAAACTGCACCTCTGCTCGTCTTCTGTAATCCCACTTCCAGCTGCCATCCTGCTTACCCTCGCTTTTCACATGGACCCAGAAGTGCTGTCGTATGGCCATATTGCTGTTTGCCCTCTGCCTCTTCTATGCCCCTTGTGCTGACTGAAAACAGTACCGGGCTGGCCAGAGGCAAAATTAAAGGCTATACAACATGGTATAGTGGATAGGGTAGTGGGCATAGGGGGAACATACATCATGGTATATGAAATGAGGTGGTAGAGAGAAAAAGAACATACAGCATGGTATATAGGGAATATACGGCATGGCATACGAATCAAAGCAGCCTGAAATATGTACAGCATGTTATAAAGATTGAGGCATTACATAATAGAAAGCATACGGAATGAAGCTCAGTGGCACAGGGAATGTACAGCATTGTATATGGCATGATAGTGTGCAAAACAGGAAATGTGCAACATTGCCTATGGAATGACAGGTTGTGAAATGGGGAACATACAGCATGGCGTATGAAATAATGCGTTGCGGAAAAGGGAACATACATAAGAGTGAGACAGTAGAGAGTAGTTACAAAGCATCTTAAGCAATGTTTAATTCTTCTGCTCAGGCTGACCCTAACCAGAACTCTTTTGTCCATTTGGGTGGAGGACACCAGGAATGAGAAGTGTTGGGCAGAAGATATCTGGTTCTGCCAGTCACACTGCGTGCCTAACTGCATCCAGACCTCTGTCAGCACAGAATCTAACAACTCACCTGACTGCAGCTGTCCTTTGTAAACGCAGGAGCAGGCAGTGGAAGTCTTCTACTACACGCTTCCGCTGCCACACTCTACAATCAATGTCATCAGTCAGATCCGCAGAAAAAGCATGTACTGAAAGACTACCTCTGCTGACTTTTGGTGATTTTTGAATAACAGCAGCAGTTGCCTGAGCTGTATAATCCTGTGATAGAGATCTGGATGGTCAGCAGCGATCAGCATCCCTCTCCGAATTGACATTACTGCACCCCCCCTTTCTTGGAACTGCCTATATTTGAAGCTCATATGTATACACACACATATATATGTGTGTGGTGTGTATGTATGTATATGTTTTACTGCTGACCCACATCTTCTAATTTTGGTGTTTTTTTCAGTCTATAGAGAGTACGGAGACCAAGCATGACTCTGCTATATTAGGGACAGGAACCCTAGATCTTTTTGCAGAGGAGAAGGAAACCGATATTAGTACTATGCCAACTGCTATCAAGTACTTGGATGATAACTCAGTCGCACACCCAAATGTAAGTTGCATCATAAACTTTGCTCAGAGTGACTACAGAGCCATTAATAACGGTGCACCAGTAAAAAATTCTAACATCTATATAGCCTATTGACTAAAACACACCCCCGCCAACCCCCACTATAGGAAGTCATGTGTCCGGTGTCCTGAAAGGGGCCGGGCACATGGATAGGGATGGCGGCAGAGGTGTTAGCGGGGGGTGGCACCCGTGCGGCCACAATGCACTTACCGCCACTGGAGGTGAGTATGTAGGTTTATTTTTTATATACGCCATACTCCTCCTTTTAAGATTGACACATGGATAAGACTCCTCATGGTGGCGCGGTCATGGCAAGACTATGGTCAAAAGGTAATGAAGTGTAAATGTTGTAGACCTCCTCTTCCAGTCTCTTAGGCCTGGTTCACACCTATGCAGTTTGCTATTGATCCATTTCTGCAGTGGTTTTTACAGTGCATTTTGCGTTTTTACATGTGTTTTTATGCGTTTTTATTTTTTTAAGGGGAGATGTTTTTGTTAAACAGATACAAAACGCATCGCAATCTCATTTTAAAACACACTACATGCATTTCCGCAGGGTCTCGGTGCATCCATCCCTGTATAAACCCAAGTCACCTATAGATTCTGGTCTATTGGCATAGCACAGGCTAAGAGCAATATCACAATTTTTGACAAATGCTTTATCCTCCACTGGTACCCCTGTGGCATAATCTTTATATGTTGGTATTAATCGCCATACATAATGGTGGGTCTCTACAAGTATAAAAATAAAATGTCAAACAGAAATCTGTCTCGAAGGCCCCGTTCCCACTTGGCTACTCTAAAACGCGGGCAGAAGCAAGCGTTTCTTAATGGCAATCCAAAGGCTGTGTGACTTCAAATAAATGGACAGAGCCGCACAAAAGGCATGCAGAAAACATTGTTACTGCCCAAAAAACACCCCTCCACTGTTTTTATTTTTTCAGTTAATTGAGCCCATAGTCTCTTTGGGTCAATGTTGGATGCTCTCATCAATGATGCTACCAGGGTTAAGAGTACCCACCTTTCGATGGGAGCCTAAACTTGGCGCGGTGACTGACGGGGACTGGCGAGAGGCCCTCACCAACTGCAGAACTGTCTCCCCCCAAACTCTCTGACCGCCTTACCCACCTATTTATTCTCCACAGGTCATATCTGACGCCCTACCGCATCTCCAAATTCAGACGAGACCATGACCCCAACTGCCCTAGTTGTGGCCACTCCGACGCATCCTTCTTTCACCTGCTCTGGACTTGCCCACCCGCACAAGGGTTCTGGACCCAGGTGGTCCGGTTCTTCCATGACCGCATGGGCTCCCCTGTGTCCCTCTGCCCCCGCCAGTGTGTACTGGGGCTCCTCTCGCTCCCCGAAGGCGAAAAATACCTGAATACATTTTTACAAGAAACGTTATTCCTTGCTAGAATGCAGGTCGCCAGGAGGTGGATGAGAGGGGCACCACCCACTCTACAGCAATGGATCAGGGCTGTCAACATCACCCTCCCCTATAAAAAAGCAATGTATACCCGTAGAGGATGCCCAAAGAAATATAATAAGATCTGGGACAGGTGGTTGGAGGACCCCTCCACTTGCAATGCAGCGGACTAGACGTGGTCTCCGTTCGATGTCCGCCTACTCCCCTTTTTCCCACCAACCCTTTTTTTTATGTACGTCTTCGTGAATGTCAAAATGATATTATTTACATGTTGCACTTATCACTTAGCAGAGTTCTCTATTTTCCCATCGGGATTCCCGGCTGTTTCCCTAGGGAGCATACACACTGACGGGAGTCCCGGCCAAATGCTCTCCTGGCAGTTTTCTTGCCGGGAAAACCGGTTGTGTGTACGAGGCTTTACTCCTTCCATGTTTTCCTTCTAAAGCCTTTAGTCTTCAATAAGTTCTCTCATCCTCTCCCCCTCTCCCTACTGCTGCCCTGGTTTCTGAGGATAATCAGGTAATCAGATAATAATTTTCACCTCGTCTTTTGAGGAGGTTTCATCTGAGGTTTCCCTCCAAGCCTGGGCCCAATTGGGGAGGGGGAGACCTTCTAAGAGGGCGGGGGGTACTGTCATGACTCTGCAGTAGTGCATGTTTCTTTGCTCACCTTTATGTTTTCAGCTTAGAGGCCAGTTGCTCTTCCCCCGTATGCTTAAGTAATCTTCCTTCAAGCATGGCTCCGCCCCAGCCTCTAACTAGGAACACTATATTAACCTGTGCACTGCAAGCCAAGACTTGCTGATCAATTTTGTGTTTTTGGCTTCATAATTGTTGCTTGCTGCATGTCTGTTTCTTTTCACCAATCTTGGCTTATTCTTTGACCATCCCTGCCTGCTTGTTACCCTGACCTTTGCCGTGTTCTTTGTCTAATCCTTGTCTGCTAGTTTCCCCAACCTTTGGCTTATCTCCAGACTATCCCTTGTCCTGGACTACAGTAGCCTACTGTGAGCGTAGTTTGGTAGACCCTGGGGGCCGCGACCTGGAGCCAGATGCAGTGCAGTCCATCCTCACCACTAGAGGATCTGGTGAACACCTGCTGGCTCTTAGACGCCACGCCCTGGGGAATCATATGCTCTAGCTCCCAGTGAGATCCATGTTGGTGCTCCAGTGGACCTGCTTTCCTGAACCACCCAGAGCTTCATCCACAGCAGTCAGCCGTAGGGTCCACTACCTTAGCGGTGTACTCCTGACTCCAATGGTGTGCATCTGTCACCTGGCCTCAGGTGACCTCACACTAGATCATTTGATATTCCCCTTACTTAGGCAGTTTCCAGTTGGCTTCACTCCCCTTTCTGGAGGAGCTTTATTTCCTATGTAGTGCCTGCTGCTAATTTGACTACAAATATCTTTGTTATAGGCCCAGACACAAATGCCTTTTCACTTGTTCTCAATGTACTCTTCTTTTTGTATGTTTTTAGTGTGGACACTTTATGGCTGTTTTTCCATATTTAATATGGAAACCATCCATATTTTTCTCTGCACACTTAATTTCTAATTGAACAGTGAGCTAATTCTGTGTAATGTGAAAACTGCTAATAAACCATTTGTTAAAATATATATATATATATATATATATATATATATATATATATATATATATATATATATATATATATATATAATTCTGATAAAAATAAGATCAGTTATGGCCTCCAGGTGACCTTCTGGCCTTGGTGGACATAAAGGTTTCCCACTTACATGTACCAATTTTCTTAGTGCATCAACGCTTCATGTGTTTTGTAGTGGGGCCACCCACACTACCAGTTCATAGCCCTTCCATACAACCTGTCCTTGGCATTGCGGTTGTACACCAAGCTCTATTGTTGCCATCTTACACATGTCCATGACTGTCCAGTTATTGCAAACCTTCAGATAGATCCTGATGGATGGTAAATCTTAAAAAAGGCATTGCAAATATCTGGTGTTGGTTCTGGTAATTTATTGGTCCAGCCTGTTCCACAGACTCGCCAGTCTCTGGTTTGTGCGCTCCAGTGCAGGAGCTGTTCGACTCTGTTTTTCTGGGGGGTCACAGGGGACATGCCTAAAGTTATGCGCTGCATCTGGCAAACTAGTCACATATCTTAATGATAGGATGGCTCTATGTGTATTTTTTCCCCATAAAAAGTGACCTCCCTTGTAGTGTTGGAAAAGCATTTGAGTAGGGCCTGTGTAATATAAAGTGTATGTGTGTGTGTCAGGAGCTATGCTTACCTGCAAACCTCCAGGCGATGCTCCATCAGTCTTCCTCCTCAGAGCCTGCAAAGCAGGCAAAAACGCTGACCTCCTCGTGGTTCCAGCTGGAGCAGAGAGGCTCCCTTCCCCCCAACCCCCCCCCCCTATCGGCGGGGCGCGCGCACGCGCGTTCACGTGTTATAGGCGCAATTCGCGTCGTTTAGCTGAGGGGGGAAGGGCGGGTCAGTGGTTTAAGGAAGGGGCGGCCCTTCCTTTTCGTTCCAAACAGCATTCGATACATTGGAACTGGGGAGGAAAGACCAGAGCGGCAGCACGGGGCGCCGAGGACACACAGTGGCCAAAAAGAATATTGCAGTCTTCAGAAGACTGTTTTCAAGCCTAGAAATAGGCTGTTTCTTTCCATCTCATAGTTTTTCTTGCAATACTACTCAGGGGGACAGAATGATTTTTCTTTCCTGGATTTGAAAAAGAAAAAAGATTGAAGAAAAAAAAAAAAAAAAAAGGTCATCTAGGGGAGAGGAAGCATTTTTTATCCCCCAAACAGGTGTTTGGGCAATTAACTTTTATAGTTCCAAGTACCAATAGGTAGCAGGTGTACCTCGGTATTGTACCATGGCATCCGGGTCAGAGGGTACAAGAGGTGGGGATTCCCCCAGAGAGTCTGAGGTCTCGGACAAAGCTATGCCGCTGCTTTCCCCACAGGGAGCCTTGGGGCCATCGGGATCTGGGGCTGGAGCTGGCGCGGGTCAGTCCAGCCCTAAGATGGTCACGGACGAGGTATTACTCACCTCTTTAAGAGAGATGGAGAAAAGAATGGGAAAAATGATAGCCACAGCTATGCGGGGCAGTAAACGGATTAGATCTCCATCGCCCGAGCGTGGACCCTCAGAAGAGGAGGTCCTTTCCTCAGGGGAATTGGACGATCTCTTGGACGAGGACCAAGTAGGTTCAGGGATCGAAGATCCGGATACAGAGGAGTCTGGAGCAGTCTCCCAAAGGGAGGGCTGGTGGATTCAAGCCTTAACGGACTTGGTCCATAATGCATTCAACTTGCCAGTACCAGATCTCCAGGTATCGACGGTTTCAGCTTTGGGCTCACTGAGGGCGCCTCAAAGCAATGCAGTGTTTCCGATCCACCCTCTATTAGAGGGAGTTTTGTTCCAAGATTGGAACAAGCCAGATAAAATCTTCTTACCACCTAAAAGATTCTCTGCCCTATATCCTATGGAAGATAAATTTTCCAAGAAATGGGCTACTCCTGCAGTGGACGCAGCCATCTCATGTGTTAACAAGTCGTTAACATGCCCTGTAGAAAACATACAGGTATTCAAGGATCCAGTTGATAAACGCTTGGAAGCACTACTTAAGAACTCCTTCACTACGGCAGGGGCAGTAGTACAGCCAGCTGTGGCTGCGATTGGGGTTGCTCAAGCATTATCGGATCAAATTAAGCAGATGCTTAAACTTATTCCTGCCCAGCAGGCAGAAGAATTTTCGGATGTCCCTAGGGCCATATGTTTTACAGTAGACGCAATTAAGGATTCTATCCAGCAAGCGTCACGTTTATCGTTATCCCTTATCCATATGAGAAGACTCTTATGGTTAAAGAGCTGGGAGGCCGAGCCCCCATGCAAGAAGCTCCTGGTAGGGTTTCCCTTCTATGGAGGACGACTCTTCGGAGAAGACCTAGATAAATACATTCAGACCATTTCAAACGGCAAAAGTACTCTCTTGCCAACTAAGAAGAAGTTTCAGGGGCCTGCGTTTAAACGACAGTACTCCCCTGGGCAGGGGCCCTCTAATGCCAAACAGTATCGACGGCCTCCTGCGAAAGCAAACTTCGGCTTCAACAGCAAGTCTCAAGGACAGGCTGCTAGAGGCAGAAAGCAGTGGTTTCGCAAACCAGCAAAGCCAGCCCCCAAGCCGTTATGAAGGGGCGCCCCCACCCACGAAGGTGGGGGGAAGGCTGCAACTCTTTTCAGAGGTTTGGGAAGCCAGCATTCCCGACGAGTGGGTACGGTCTTCCGTGGCCACGGGCTACAAATTAGATTTCCTAAAGTTTCCTCCTCCTCATTTCCAGGAGTCGAGGATTCCAAACGATCCGGAGAAAGGAGCCGCATTAATGTCGGCATTAAATCATCTACTTTCCCAGGAAGTAATAGTAGAGGTACCAGTCCTGGAACAGGGACTAGGTTTCTACTCCAACCTATTCATCATCCCGAAGTCCAATGGAGATGTCAGGCCAATTTTGGACCTAAAGATGGTAAATGCATACCTAAAGATCCGCTCATTTCGGATGGAATCCGTGCGATCAGCAGCTGCCACACTCCAAAAGGACGACTTCATGGCGTCCATAGACATAAAGGATGCCTACCTTCATGTTCCAATTTATCAGCCACATCAAAGATACCTACGCTTCATGGTGACTTCGCGTCGCTTCCCTTCGGGTTGGCTACGGCCCCCCGGGTGTTCACGAAGGTCCTAGCTCCAATCCTAGCCAAACTAAGGATCCAAGGGGTCACGATCCTAGCATACCTGGACGACCTCCTAGTCATAGATCACTCGTCTCCCGGCTTGGAGCGAGCAGTGGCCCTCACGGTCCAATACCTCGAAGTTCGGCTGGGTCCTAAATCGAGAAAAGTCAGCTTTCCTGCCCACAAGGCAGTTGGAATATCTCGGCATGAGATTAGACACAGAACAACAAAGAGTGTTTCTACCTCTGAGGAAGGTCAAAGCCATCAAGGAATTAATCCTACTGGTTCTAAGCAAAAAGGAACCGACTATTCGCCTATGTATGAGGTTACTAGGCAAGATGGTGGCCACGTTCGAGGCGGTACCATACGCCCAGAGTCACACTCGCATCCTGCAGGCAGCCATCCTGTCAGCATGGAGCAGAAGGCCACAGGCCTTGGATATCCCGTTGCCGCTCTCATCAAGAGTTCGACAAAGTCTGTGTTGGTGGTTAGACCCTCAGAACCTACTGAAGGGGAGATCTTTCAGCCCAGTGGCTTGGAAGATAGTGACCACAGACGCCAGCCTGACAGGCTGGGGAGCAATTTTGGATGGTGGCACTCGCCAGGGTACTTGGGCAAAGCTAGAGGAGCAGTTGCCCATCAACATCTTGGAGCTCAGAGCTGCTCGACTAGCCCTCAGGGCTTGGACGTCAAAGTTGCAGGGGTTCCCGGTGAGAATTCAATCAGACAATGCCACGGCCGTGGCATACATAAATCACCAAGGGGGAACCAGGAGTCAAGCCGCTCAGAGAGAGGTGAGCTTGATTCTCCTATGGGCAGAGGCTCATGTGCCCTGCATATCGGCAATATTCATTCCCGGAGTGGACAACTTTCAGGCGGACTTCTTAAGCCGCCAGACTCTATGGCCGGGGGAATGGTCTCTGCATCCACAAATCTTTCAAGCACTCTGCCAAAGATGGGGAGTGCCGGACGTGGATGTCATGGCATCGAGACTCAACAAGAAGCTAGACAGGTTCATGTCCCGCTCAAGGGATCCGATGGCCTGCGCAACCGATGCGCTGGTTTGCCCTTGGCATCAGTTCAAACTTCTTTATGCGTTTCCCCCGCTTCAGTTACTACCCCGTCTGCTGCGCAGGATCAGGGTGGAGCACATACCAGTCATCCTGGTAGCTCCAGCATGGCCCAGAAGGGCATGGTACTCACTAATCTTAAGGATGGTAGTGGGAGACCCTTGGACTCTTCCTCTACGGCCAGACCTGCTATCGCAAGGTCCGATCCTCCACCCTGCCTTACGGCATCTAAATTTGACGGCCTGGAAGCTGAATCCCTGATTCTCAGGGGTAGAGGTCTGTCTCAGAAAGTAATCTCTACCCTAATCAGAGCCAGGAAACCGGTCTCTAGGGTGATTTATTACAGGGTCTGGAAGGACTATGTAGGCTGGTGTGAGTCCAAGCGATGGCTTTCTCGCAAATTTACCATCGATAGAGTATTAAGTTTTCTCCAGCTAGGAGTGGATAAAGGATTGGCATTGAGCACAATCAAAGGACAGATTTCGGCTCTGTCAGTGTGGTTTCAGCGGCCGCTGGCCACCCACTCGCTGGTTAAGACCTTCCTTCAAGGGGTCTTACGTATTAAACCTCCAGTTAAATCCCCGCTTTGCCCGTGGGATTTAAACCTTGTTCTGTCAAGTTTACAGAAACAACCGTTTGAGCCGTTGGCTGAAATTCCTTTGGTTTTACTGACAAGGAAGTTAGTATTTTTGGTCGCCATAGTTTCTGCAAGAAGAGTATCGGAACTGGCGGCCTTATCCTGTAAGGAACCATATCTTATTTTTCATAAGGACAGGGTCGTTCTCCGCCCTCATCCTTCCTTCCTACCGAAGGTTATATCCAGTTTTCATTTGAACCAGGATTTGGTATTACCATCCTTCTTCCCTAAACCTACTTCCAGAAAGGAAGGGTTGCTGCATACCTTGGATATCGTCAGGGCCATGAAGGCCTATCTTAAAGCTACAAAGAAGATCCGGAAAACAGATGCGCTGTTCATATTACCGGATGGGCCCAAGAAGGGGCAGGCAGCTGCAAAGTCCACCATTTCTAGGTGGATTAAGCAATTAATCACTCAGGCCTACGGCTTGAAAGGGTTGCCTCCTCCAGTATCATTAAAGGCTCATTCTACTAGGGCCATGGGCGCCTCCTGGGCAGCACACCACCAGATCTCTATGGCTCAAGTTTGCAAGGCGGCAACCTGGTCTTCTGTCCACACGTTTACAAAATTCTACCAGTTGGACGTAAGAAGGAATTCTGATACAGCCTTTGGGCAGGCAGTGCTGCAGGCTGCAGTTTGAGACCTTGGTTTAGAGGTTTGGGACTGATGGTGGACTCCCCAGCTCCATTCAAGGACTCTGCAATGCAATAGTCTGTCATTGTAGCATAGGTCAATTCTCTCTGTACACAGACCAGTAAATTTAATACCAAGCACCAGACTGTGTCTGTCCTAGTGCATTCAGAATTTGTCTCCGACATTGGGGAAGTATTCCCTTCCTGCGTTTTGGAAAATATTAATGACACACTCCAGCCCGTCAGGCTTTAAGGGGGATTCATGTGTACTTGGTACAGTGGACTTGGTTGGTGGAATCTCATCTCTTGTTAAACATCCCAGAGGTCCAGGTGATTTTTCTATTTCTCCAGCTTTGGGCTGCGCTATTGTTAGGTTATCCACTTTGGATTCACGCAGACATCAGTGTATGAAGATAAGTGTGTATATCTCGTCTTCATTCTGCAAGACAGATTTAATTTGTGTCATTCTGGATGGGCTTAAAAAGGCAACCTTGTATTCTAGTTCAACCATTTCTTCGTAACTCATACAGACCATCAAAGAAGATTATGGTCTGAAGGATCCCCCTTTGCAGTCAAGGCTCACTCCACCAGGACTGTGAATGCTTCTTGGGTGTTTCATTACCAGGCCTCGGTTTTCCAGGTTTTACCAGATGGACATTTCAGCCTTTTCTGATGCCAGCTTTGGTTGCAATGTCCTTCAGGTGGCTATTTAAAGAGGAACTACAGTCATTAAAAAAAGAAGCCAGTAGCTACAAGTTCTGCAGCTGATGACGGTAAAAAAAAAACAGACCCTTACCAGCCCAGGAGTCCAGAGCTGTCTCTGTCGGTCTTTTGGATCCCTGGTGCCACTTTGACTGTGGGAAGCTGGCTAAAACTCCATGCTGTTTCGCAGCTTGCTCCCCACTACACATGTGCGAGATGAAAATTTCGGGTTCAATTCTCTAACCTACACTGAGAAAATCAAATAAGAAATTGAATTTGTTGATTTTGGACTGTCTCCACCTTTCTATTCAGTATTTAAAATAAAGTCTGTTTATTGAATATTTTTTTTTTTTTTGGGGAATGTAACATGCTTGGTACCAAAAAGGAGACCTTTGTTTCCAGTATCTGTCTATTGATATTTGACAAGTACATCTAACAAACATTTTTTTCCTCTACAGCTGTACATTGAGAAGGCTGAAGCTGAGGAAAAATGGTTTAAAAGATTGACTTCTCTGCGACAAGAGAGACTGATGGGAAGCCCAGTAGCGTAAACATTGGCATTACTGAGTCACCTTCACATTATGGTGGTTTTACTTCTATGTCATTCCTTCAACTTCATTATAGTTTTTTAAATAATAAATGTGGCTTAGACTAGTGTGTGTTTCATGAGACTTTGGAAATGTATACATTGTACGTATTTGTGGGTAATTATTAAATTGCTTTACAAATACCTATGTTTTTTTTATTCCATAAAGTTTTTATTGAGTTTTACAAACCGAAAAGAAAAGCAAAAACACAGCGACATAAAATGTATTTGTTACAGTGCAGTAGCTTAAAGTTTGCCATCAAAACAGATAGCCATATAGAACAAAGGAAAGAATGAAGAAGAAAAAGAAAGGTGATGGTGTACAAAAGCAAAAGAGTGGTAAACCAGAGTAAATGAAATGGTTGCTAGGAGGAAGAGAAAAAAAAGTGGGGGAGAACAGAAGGCCAGAGAGGGAAAAGAGAAGGGGGTTATTAAAGCAGGGGGGTAAAGAAAATGGAAATATTGGAGTATGCAGGAGATTCTAAAGCACAAGCAGAAAGGCAAGCCAAGTCCAAGCACACTAATACCAAATGTTCTCTCCAGAACATTGAATTCTCCTCCACTGATCACACCTATTATTTTTGGTTGACCCAGCTAGGATTGTATTTGAAATTTTCATTTCCACAGACTCCCACATACTATAATTGCTATTGCAAGCTTAATTGATAGTACCGTAAAACCTTGGTTTGAGAGTAACTTAGTTTGAGAGCGTTTTGCAAGACGAGCAAAATGTGTAAAAAAATTTGACTTGATATACAAGTGATGTCTTGATTTACAAGTAGCGTCATGTCAAAACTGAGTATAAAAGAGGCACCTCTAAGTGTAGCAATATGGTTACATTTAATAAAGATATAACATTTAGAAACTCACATGGTTGATGATTAAAAGAGCCACATCTAATTATGCAGGCATCCGGGGTAAAGATGTCCACCTAAACCATTCTTCTCACTGCCATTGACGTCATCCCTTCCATGCTGCGCTCCATGAGCAATTCAAGCCTCACTTTCAGATCGCTCTACTGCAGGGTAGTCTTCCTGGTCATGATTGCAGACAGCTTTACCCCGGATGCCTGCATACTTAGACCCCTTTCACACTGAGGCGCTTTGCAGGCTCTATAGTGCTAAAAATAGCGCCTGCAAAGCGCCCTGAAACAGCGGCTCCATTCACTCCAGTGTCAAAGCCTGAGGGCTTTGACACTGGAGCGGTGCACTGGCAGGGCGTCAAAAAAAGTCATGCCAGCAGCTTCTTTGGAGCAGTGAAATCACTGCTCCTGAAGCGCCACCTGCCCATTGAAATCAAACCAAAAAGCTGTAGCGGTGCTTTGCGGGCGGTTTTAATCATTTTTCGGCTGCTAGCGGGGGTTAAAAGCGTCCCACTAGCGGCCGAAACGTGCAGCAAAAATTACGGTAAAGCGCCGCTAAAGCTAGTAGTGTTTTACCGCTGATGCCCAGGGCGGCTCAGTGTACCTCTCTTAATCATCAATCATGCGAGTTGCTAAATGTTGTACCTTCATTAGATGAAACCATATTGCTATACTTAGAGGCACCTCTCTTCTCTTTTATACTTTGTAGCTCCTGCTGGATTTTGCTTCTAATCCCCTTGTGGAGGCTTCCATTTGTGGATGGACAATTTATGGTTACACAACCTGTCACATTGCTACAATCTTTTTATATGGACTTTAAACTGAAGGACTTATGAATAAATGGTTGTGGAACGAATCATTTGAGTTTCCATTATTTCTTATTGGAAAATTTGCTTTCATATGAGTGCTTTGGATTACAGTCTTAACAAGTGGTATTTTCATTCAGATCCAAGAGCTGTTGAGGCGAGCGATGATGTCAGCATGCCGCTCACCTAGGCCACCGCCGGGTGTGCCAAGATGGCTGCCGCTCCGGAGCTAGGCCGAAGCCGCGGCCTTTCCTATGGGCTCAATCCGCTGATCGGCACACCACGTGATACGCGGATTTGGGAGGCGAGAGCCAGATGCAGCCATCAAAAGAGCCACATCTGGCTCACGAGCCCATAGGTTCCTGACCCCTAGTATAGATCTGTGTTTATCCCAAGTATGTTTGAATCTGTTTACTGTTGGCTGGCTCGCTACCTCTGCTGGAAGTGTATTCCAAGCATCAATTACTGATTCAGTAAAATAATATAAGGATTTATCTGATGGCTGCAATAGAGGCAAGAAAAAAAAATGATCCATTGAATAAAGTAAAAGCAAGAAGATACTTGCACTAGTGTTCCTCAGTACAGCCTGTTCAGCTGGCCCTCAGAAGAACAATGAGCAGCACAGGAGTAACATCGCCTACTCTCAGTCTTAGCTGTAGCTGTAGAATAGAGCTGCCTAGGTACAGTAACATGCTTTTCTCAGGGATATTCAAAGCAAAAGATAGATTTTAGAAGGTTCTAATGGCAATAGAACATCGGTATATAGATATATGACCTTATCTCCCTTTTTCTTACTCTGATTTTTATTCTTAAGCGTGTGCGCTCATTTGTGAGTATATTATGAACATTGAGTACCAAACTGTGCCAAATTACAATTATATTAGATCATTCAGTTATAATACTGCCAACTAGTGCTATGCCATGAATTTATACAGATGAGAAGTTCATCTTAGCCATCATTCTGTGTGAGGCTGGTCCAGAACATTTGACATGTGGGTGTCACAAATAAGTGAACAGATGGGGTTTTCAGTACATGCAGGCTGCACTCACTGTAAAGAGTTGGGTTGCTATGAATTGGCTGTACTGACTCTCCATTAACACCTCCTGTAATCCCATTTAAAAAAAAAAAAAAAAAAATTAAGATAAGTGCTGAAACGGACTATAGTATGGGAAATTAGGAATTCTGAATATGGTTCTGGGGATTTGTATTCATTTCTTCTGCAAGATTACATTACACACAGACCACAGGAGGCACATCTTACACACTCTGGCGTAATCTAGAAAGTATTTCACACAAAACTGTTGTGGAAAAGGCAGTATAAGTTCAAGAGCATTATATAAATTTGAATCAGAATCAATGGAAACACAGTTCCTTGTATGTAGAATTGACCATACTTGAGCTCTGCTTTGGTCTTGCCCTTTTTCATCTTCTTTGCTGAGTGTCATTTAGACTGGATTAGGATCAGCACAGGATGATCCAGATGGCAGCACTGGAGAGTGAAGAGGATGGGTAGGGTTATCCTTCCTTAAAAAAAGTAGAACTTTACCCATAACTTGATAAAAAAAAAAAAAAAAATGTTCTTTAGCCCTGGTTCACACTGGGTACGATTTGGAACGATTTGAGATGCGATTTGACATGTCAAATCGCATCTCAAATCGGCGGCAATTGTCGGCAATGGCACTGTCCTAATCAGTGCGACGCCGCATCTGCGATTTCAAAAAGTAGTTCCTGTACTACTTTTTTGCGATTTCGGGCCGCGATTTACATTAAATTGCGGCCGAAATCGCGGCCGCGAAATCGCGGTAAAATCGCGCATTTTACCGCGATTTTGAATTCGCAGCAGTGTGAACCTAGGCTCAACGAGGAACATACATTCTACATTAATTATTATGCTACCAAAATGAGTATGTGCTCTAAATTGCCTCCAGCATTGTTGTTTTTTTTCCATTTGTTTTTTTTTGTCTGGAGCCCAGAGCCCCTGAGCAGCAGTAAATCTTTAGGCTGTGAGCAGATCAGCCTCTAGCAGCTCTGATTTTCGGCAATGTGCCTAAAAAAATAGCAACTGAGCATGTGCAGAGCAGGGTTAGAGTGTATTACTGGATTTTAAACAGTATAGGCATTTTTTTTATGTTTTACATAGCTAAACCTGCAAAAGGGGTCAGGCTAAAGTGATCCACATTAATCACTTTGGATGTAGGAGGTATGCCCTAAAAAATGTTGAAGTTCCTAGGGCATATCTCTTATGCTCCGCAATCCAAACCCCCCCTTACCTCCATCAATTCTTGCCTACAGTTCTTGGCTGTGAAAATGACAGCCGGGAACTTGCTAGGTATGACGGAAGCAGTGGCAAATGTCAATGACATATGATGTAACATAAGTGTGTTAACTTCTTTTCATTCAATTAAAGCAACTGTAGAAGTTTATTGTAAAATAATTGTGTTCCTATTTAACCGACTCTTAAGCCATAGTTAACCCTATTTGGCCTATGTATCTCCTTCAATCCCTTGCTTTTTTGACCTGTTAATTGATTTGATTTTTTTTTTTTTTTTTGCATTGTCGCATTAGAATAAAAATGCTTAAAAATGGAAAATAAACTTTTTTGCCATAAATGCTATTTGGGGCAAACTATAGAATATAATGTATATGTTTATCTACCGTTACATTACTTATTTTAAAGCGGAGTTCCACCCTTAAAACACTTGCCTGTCCAGGGAGCCCGCAATGTCGGCCCCCTGAGCCTGATCCATCCATCGGATCGGGTGCAGGCGCCTCCATTGCAACTAAGGGAAACTGGCAGTGGATTCTTCAGGCTTTTCAGCTGGTTTCCTACTGCGCATGTGTGAGTAACGCGCCGCTTTCTGAATGGCCCCATCATCTTCTGGGACATGCACAGGTCCCAGAAGGCAGCGGTGGGGAAGGAAGTGGGGCAGAGTCAGAAGAGAAAATGACATACCTCACCGTGGCGAGGTTGGGATGAAAGTTCACCTGTTTACTACTAAGGTAAGTAAAAAAAACGAGGGGTGGTCTTCCATTTATGATCAAGTAGAAAAGTTGGATGGAGCTCCATTTTTAAAATTAACTCTGCTCGCAGGGGAAAAAAGATGCATTTTTCTTCCTTTTTTTGTCTATGGCTTGCAGAGTATAACATCATTTTTGCAAGACAGTATTGCCCAGGGCTGTGGAGTCGGAGTCGAGGAGTCTGAGTCGGGGGAAATTTTGGGTACCTGGAGTCGGAGTTGGCAAACAATGCACCGACTCCGACTCCTACTAAATTTAGATTGGAATAAAAAAAAAGCAAGTTTAAATGTCCCAATTCACAAAAAGTTATAATTAATGACTTCTCTACTGTAAGAATAAAGACCAATGCATGCAGTGCCTCACATAACCGCAAAACGAACACGTTAAGTGACCGTGAAGAAGCATGCTTTTCATGTGCTTCACTATATGGCACGCAACGCACAATTAGGAGCTGCAATACTTATACTTTCCATAGTGTTGTGTTCTGCTTTTACAGGCAACGCATGTTAGAGAACCAGTAAGTGTCCAAATAAAAAAATTCCAACAGGAGTTTTATAAAGCACTAAAAGAAGTTGAAAAGTATGATCGCTCATCAAAACTTACTGTTGAAGAAGCCATCCTTGTTTATCCAGAGATCGTTAGTGATGTGGCCAGAATAGTTACTGCAATGCCACCCACCCAAGTCAGTGTCGAAAGATTATTTTCAGCCCTAAAAATAATAAAGTCTGACTTTAGAGCCTCTATGAAAGAGGATCTGGCAGAGGCAATTCTCTTCCTTAGAACTCTACATTGAATTGATTTGCATTTGCTAAGCCTATAACTACATTTCAAGATTAATATAAACCATTTCTGGGTTTTACAGATTTTGTTTTTAGTTCATTATAGATAAGCTTTGTTTTTGTTCTAAAACAACCAAATAATGTGGTTTGTATTTTTGAACTGGTAAAGATCCTGTTCCTGATGTTTATGCCTGCTGCTACTATCCAGCCACTTGATTGTTTTCATTGTGTTTGTCTTTTGCTTAAACTGTGCAATACAGTAGACTGTTGGCTTCCCAGCCAGTAGTCCTGTGGTAGGTTGCGTTTCTTTCCCTCAAGGAATGTATAAAATACATTCGCATATTAATACAGAGGAGTCGGAAGTACATAAAACTGAGGAGTCAGAGTCGGAACATTTATCTACCGACTCCACAGCCCTGGTATTGCCAATAGAAAGCCCAGTTCTTTCTCCAAAAACAACATATGTAGTATTTTATCTAAATTCTATGACAAAGTTATCTCTGAATAAATAGACATATAGTGGAAATGTAAACATTGCTTTTGTCCATAAGGGGGTGTACAGGTGCTAGAGTTAAGTTAAAGTAGTATTAAAGTGTGAACCCAATCTTTAAAATCTTTTGGGAGCTCCTAATGTAATTTCAAAAGTATTTTTCAGTTTTTGAGAATCTTTTTTTTAAATTAAAATCTGGTGATTCTGCCATGAAGGTCAATCATTTGCAGTTATAGTGTGACAATACTTTGCCCTTCTTTCTCTATACTGCTGTCGTGTTGTTACCCTCACACACATGCTTCCAATGGAAACAACAAGTGGTAATTTCAACATACATCATACAGCCATGATCTACTGTTGCAGCATCACAAAACCTGCTCTTAAAATGCAATGCAGTCATTGCAGGAGTGCATGTAGACAGGAAGTGGCTGCAAATAGGTTGCAGGAGATTGTTGGCACTGAGATGCAATCAAGAATGAAAAAGGTAAAAACTTTTTTTTTAACCGCTTCCTGCCCACGTTATTGTAGAATGATGGTCAAGTGGGAAAGCTATTGTTCTGGGAGAATGCCATATTACGTCCTTCTGAAAACACGCTCCATCGTAATCTGTCATCCGCTGTGTCCAGCAGACACAGTGGATGACTGATCAGTGTACCAGTCATCTGTCGGTACCACGTGATCGCTGTGATCAAGCACAGCAGATCACATGACAGTTGTAAACAATGGCATTGTATACAATTGTGTTGCTAACTGTGATTGGTCACAGTGATCACATGGTACAGACAGGGCCAATCACAGCCCATTTGTATGATGTGATTAGCTGTGGCCAATAAATGAATGAAGAAAGATTATTTGCAAAATTTTATAACAGAAATTAAGAAAAATGCTGATTTTTTTTCCAAATGTTTGGCCTTTTTTTCGTCTAACAAAAAATAAATAAAAGGCAGTTGTAATTAAATACCACCAATAGAAAGCTCTATTTGTGTGAAAAAAATTATAAAAATGTCATATGGGTACAGTATAGCATGACTGAGCAATTGTCATTTAAAGTACGCTGAAAATTGGCCTGGTTAGGAAAGGGTAAAAGTGTCCGGTATTGAGGTGGTTAAAGTGTCTGTGGCATTACCTGCATTAGGGTAAAAAATGTTTGTGTGTGTCAGTCAAATCCTGTGATGAGGGAGTGGGGGGCAGGGCAGAGCCTCTCTGTGTCTATAGACACAGGCAGCATGGCTCAGGATCAAGCCCACAGGTGTGCCACAATAGAGAGCAGCTTCCTATGGTGGCACAACAAAGAAGAGTCGTCGGGAGCGTCAGCAGGGGACCCCAGAAAAGGAGGTTTGGGGTCACTCTGTGCAATACCATTCCACAGAGCAGGTAAGTATAACATGGTTGTTATTTTAAAACAAAAAAAATGAATTAACAAAATGGAAAGTTAATGAACCGAAGAGAAATCCAAATTTAATTAATATTTGGGGTGACTACCCTTTGCTTTTAAACAAGTATCAATTCTTCTAGGTACACTTCCACGCAGTTTTTGAAGGAATTCGGTGGGTAGGTTGTTCCAAACATCTTGAAGAACTAACCGCAGATCTTCTGTGGATGTAGGCTGCCTCAAATCCTTCTGTCTCTTCATGTAATCCCAGACAGACACAATGATGTTGAGATCAGGGCTCTGTGGGGGCCAGCCATCATTACCAAGACTCCTTGTTCTTCTTTACGCTGAAGATAGTTGCTAATGACATTAGCTGTTTTTTTTTAGTTCATTGTTTGGCTTCAGACCCAAATTTGGGGCTTATCACACACCTTCCTGATGGTATGGTATGATGGATAAGTATCTACTTGCATTTCTCAGCATTGAGGACACCAGTATCCTGACCAAATCTCCAACTCCAACCATACTTCACTGTTGGATGCAGTGCTGTATTCTGGCCTAGGTCGACAAGGCCCAGGCCTAGGGCGGCCCCCCCCACGAAAATGGTACCTGCGCCCTACTCCCGCACGCAGGGCCACTATCAGAGTACTGATTGGGAGTGCTACGGTTTATGCCGGGTGCCAGGAAGCAGTTTAAATAGGAGCCGTGTCCCCCAACATACCGTGATTCTGCTGTGGCCAATCATGGGGAGGGAAACAGCAGGCAGTAAGCTGCGCGGCAAATCCAATTAGAGCCGATCTCTCTCTTTTCTCCCTTCGGCTTACAGAAAGGGGAGGGGGCGGCGGGGGAGATACAGACAGCCCGCAGCTCTCGTCTCCCTGTGATCGCGCCGCTGCCGAGTTCTCTGGCAAATAGAGCAGCGGCGCTGT
The DNA here is from genome assembly GCF_905171775.1 of Rana temporaria. Classification (NCBI taxonomy): domain Eukaryota; kingdom Metazoa; phylum Chordata; class Amphibia; order Anura; family Ranidae; genus Rana; species Rana temporaria. The sequence continues at coordinate 157,174,662 of NC_053492.1, forward strand.
GACAGGAAGAGGAGAGCTGCGGGCTATCTGTATCTCACCCAACGCCCCCCTCCCCTTTCTGTCAGCCGGGAGAAAAGAGAGAGAGCGGCTCTAATTGGATTTGCCGTGCCACCGCCCAGCTTTGTGCCCGCTGTTTCCCTCCCCATGATTGGCCACAGCAGAGGGCCAATCACAGGACTCTGGGGGCATCATGGGAAATTAAGTCTCTGCAGAGTTCCGGCCCCAGTGTGTCCATAGACACTAAGCTACAGCCCCCAGCATGCAAGCACTCTGCTGGAGGGGAGGTGCTAGAAGAGGAGCAAAAGAGAATATTGTGCTTGGGAAACCAGAGAGGGAGCCACGCTGTACCCCGCGCCACCAGAGAGCCACGCTGTACCCCGCGCCACCAGAGAGCCACGCTGTACCCCGCGCCACCAGAGAGCCACGCTGTACCCCGCGCCACCAGAGAGCCACGCTGTACCCCGCGCCACAAGAGAGCCACGCTGTACCCCGCGCCACCAGAGAGCCACGCTGTACCCCGCGCCACCAGAGAGCCACGCTGTACCCCGCGCCACCAGATAGCCACGCTGTACCCCGCGCCACCAGAGAGCGTGCCACGCTGTACCCGCACCACCAGAGATGGAGCCACACTGTACCTGCACCACCAGAGAGAGCCACGTTTTGCCCGCACCACCAGAGAGGGAGAAAGACAGAGCCACTGCCAGGATACAGACATGCTACACTACTGACTAGAGTCACCCCGGGCAACCCAGAGTGAGCTAATATTCAGCCAGAGGGATCACTGTTGCGATTTCGCTGGGTCTGGTAAGAGGGCTTGTTGGCCATTATTCATTACTATTCCCAGGGACTGAGCCATTAGGAAGTGCTTAGCCTGCTATTCTCTAGGCCTTATTGACCACCACAACATCCCTCTCTGTCCTCTTCCCACGGTGTCCTTCTCCCACGGCATCCCTCTGTCCTCTTCCCACGGCATCCTTCACCCACGGCGTCCCTCTGTCCTTCACCCACAGCGTCCCTCACCCACGGCGTCCTTCTGTCCTTCACCCACGGCGTCCCTCTGTCCTTCACCCACGGCGTCCCTCTGTCCTTCACCCACGGCGTCCCTCACCCACAACGTCCCTCTGTCCTTCACCCGCGGCGCCCCTCTGTCCTTCACCCACGGCGTCCCTCTGTCCTTCACCCACGGCGTCCCTCTGTCCTTCACCCATGGCGTCCCTCTGTCCTTCACCAACGGCGTCCCTCTGTCCTTCATCCACGGCGTCACTCTGTCCTTCACCCACGGAGTCACTCTGTCCTCTTCCCATGGCATCCCTCTGTCCTCTTCCCATGGCATCCCTCTGTCCTCTTCCCATGGCATCCCTCTGTCCTCTTCTTATGGCGTCCCTCTGTCCTTCACCCACGGCGTCCCTCTGTCCTTCACCCACGGCGTCCCTCTGTCCTTCACCCACGGCGTCCCTCTGTCCTTCACCCACGGCGTCCCTCACCCACGACATCCCTCTGTCCTTCACCCGCGGCGCCCCTCTGTCCTTCACCCGCGGCGTCCCTATGTCCTTCACCCGCGGCGTCCCTCTGTCCTTCACCCGCGGCGTCCCTCTGTCCTTCACCCGCGGCGTCCCTCTGTCCTTCACCCGCGGCGTCCCTCTGTCCTTCACCCGCGGCGTCCCTCTGTGCTTCACCCGCGGCGTCCCTCTGTGCTTCACCAGCGGCGTCCCTCTGTCCTTCACCCGCGGCGTCCCTCTGTCCTTCACCCGCGGCGTCCCTCTGTCCTTCACCCGCGGCGTCCCTCTGTCCTTCACCCGCGGCGTCCCTCTGTCCTTCACCCGCGGCGTCCCTCTGTCCTTCACCCGCGGCGTCCCTCTGTCCTTCACCCGCGGCGTCCCTCTGTCCTTCACCCGCGGCGTCCCTCTGTCCTTCACCCGCGGCGTCCCTCCGCCCTCTTCCCATGAAGATGACCGGGTGGGTCTTAAAGAAGAAGGGGTGTGGCTTTGACAGGAAGGGGTGGGTCATATTTAAATTAGGGGGTGCGCAAGTTTAGTCAGGCCTAGGGCAGCACAAAACCTAAGTACACCTCTGGTTGGATGCAGACACACATTATAAACTGCCTCCTGCTACAGCTGAATATTTCACATTTTGACTTAACAGTCCAGAACATCTGCTGCCATTTTTTTGTACCTCTGTATCCTGTGTTTATTTGGTTTGTGTTCCTGTGCACAGGACATGGAAGCAAGGCTAAGCGACTCAACCGTGCATAAAAATATAGGACCTGGGGTGCATAAATGTTCACATCATACAGGTGTGTTGCATAAAAAATATTTTTACACACAACGTGTATAGAGTTGAATGAACGGTTTTCTGTAAAGGTAAAAGCAAAAATGTGAACACTGCTACAAAGCATTGTTACCAGGGCCGCTGATAGGGCAGTACAACCAGCCCCGTTGTACCGGGCCCGCCAAGATCAGCTACACAGTGGGGCCCAGGCATCATGACAATTCGTTGCTGCATTTAAAAAAAATATTTTCTACACTTTTCCCCACTTCCACTTAATTACAGAGTGGGTATATTGTTTTCCTGGGCCTCATCTGGTCAACACAGGAGCCCAGGAGAGGAGCACAGCAGAGGGACTATTTCTCTATTTTCGGGGTGCATGTACATCATGCCGCCCCACTATTCTTTGAGTCCAGGGTGGCGGAGTGATACAGCGATTTTCCGTTTTGGCTCCTGGTTGCTTTTCTCGAGAGATGTGAAGAAGTTGAGCAGCTGAAATGGGAGAGCAGGTGGAGATCGTGGCTGCACTGGACACAGTGAGTGGGGAATAAATGAAAGAATATTTACTGTGTCCTGTTATGTATCTCACAGGATAGCAGGTTAGGTTACAATCATCACACAGGCAGCACATCAGGGTCTGTGTGATGGCTCTGTGTCACATTGCTTTTGAGTGCTGTCTTTGTTATGGTTGTACTGTTACAGTCTGTTATATACAATAGTCATAAGTTAACTAAGCCAGCACTCAACAGCCATGTGACATAGAGCCATGATAGAGCCCCTGCTTACTGTGCTGCCTGTGTGATAATTGTAACCTGATGATAAGAAACATGCTACTTTTAAACGTCACTTGGGGAGCAGTAAACGTGCAGCGAAGCTGCATTTTTTACTGCCCCCCAAACCAATCCACTTTAGCCGCTTCCCATCATCACTGAATTGGAAGGTTGATATTTCGGTCATCACTACAGCAATGATCGAGATATAATTTTTTAGCCCCATCGTCTCTGCACAAAGTAAAAGTAATCGTCGTGGCTAAGAAGCCCCTGGATTACTTTTACAGGCAGTGGAAGGGGGTCCCACCACAGCCTTTACTGCTTTTAAGATGTGACCAGTAGCATCCAGTTACTGGGACACAGTGAGAGGGATGGATGTCGTTTCTCCCACCGTGTGACGTCAGAAACCAGAAGGGACAAAGATTTTACCACTCCTGGTTTTGGTCTCGTGTAAAGAAGCCATTATCTGATCAAACTGATCTTAGTTTGATCAGATGCTTTGGAGGCCAGAAGACGGATATGGGGTCTAAAAAAAAAAAACAGATCTCTCCATAAAGAGGACCTGTCATGGCCCATGCTATCACAAGGAATGTTGTCCATCCCTTGTGAAAGCAAAAATTACCAAACAAAATATAAAGATACAGTGTAAGATATTTTTTTTTTATTATTTGTAATAAATAAAATACAATTTAAAAGAAATTTAAACTGCCCCCTGCTTTTTCATGCTTACCTTTCGCAAACACATGCGTTGGCTCCACACACACATATGTAAACAGCAACAAACCTGCATTTCGCTTCAAGTCGAGGTCAGGGGTGAGCCTGGGGGTGGGGGCAAGGGCGTGGTTGAAAGGGGGCCTTGTCGGGTAGGCTGTTCCAGGCGGGGCCCCATTATTTCTAACAACGGCCCTGTTTGTTACAAGGCATCGGACTGCCCCTACACAACACACCAGTGTGGGAGTTTTATGAATAACCTGGGCCTACTGATGTGAGCGAGCCCTTTTACATCTGCATCAGTACTTTGTTAGATAATCTACTTCAGGACTTCTGACTGCACTCTGATTTCAGAAAAGTTCAGCAATGACAGCTCTATGTGTCTCTTGTATTAGTTTTTAATAGAGAAGGTGAAGTGTTAGAACTTTTGTAAGGTTTATATTGTTTTTGTCATGTGATGAGAGAGTGCGTAGATAGAAATCTAAAAATCTGACACACTCGTACATTTCTTCGCTTAACAAAACTAAAATAAGAAAATTATAAAATATTGGCATGTATAACATTTGGAAATATACCCTCTCTCTGGCTTGATGAACACTGTCGCTAGGACAGGAATTAAGTGGAGTTACAGCAATAAAACCCCTGGCAGAGGATGTAAGCCTTTCCTTCTCCATATACAAAAAGCATAGATGTGGCTGGAGATCTACTCTAAAGCTGAACTTCAGCAGGAACAATATAAGGTAGATGTTTTACCTTGCAAAGGATTTGCATGTGTATTCATTCTTTCCTGTGATTTAAAGTGATTGTAATTATATATCAGACAGGAGGCTCATATCTTATGCATTAATCTTCCTTTATTAATGCTCACAGCAGAATGTATTTCTAAAAATGTAAATGTAAAAATTTCTTAAACACACTACCACCCCCAGCAGTCCCCTCAGTCACTAGCCCCACCCCTACGGAGGTCTCTATAAAAGGGGGCTGCCTGTGGTAGTTCCTCCTCTTTCTTTCTGCTCACAGCTAGATAAGATAAGTATACTGTCAATACTGTTTTGCTAGAATTATACAAAAATCAGTATTGAGTATCGTTAGAATATTCTATATTTTAAATGTTATTTATTATTATTTTATTACTTGATTTATGATTATTTAATTATTTAATTATTTTACTAGTATTTCTGTTGTTACTCTCGGTTTATGTCTCATGTCTATTACTTTTACCATTTAATCGTTTCTACAGCCATCCATTGTCTTTGCTGTATTACAATAGCTTTTTCCTGTCTATCGAATCCGGGGGTTCGCCCCCCTCCCTGTGACTTATTGTGTTTCCTCTATCTCTCTGCTGGTCCCTCTCCCTATGCGACCGCTCCTTCAGCGCCATCTTACCTCTCTCCTTCCTCACATCACACGCGCGCTGCGGGGGGGCGGGGCTTTCGGCTCCCGCCCCGCTCATCCAATCGGAACACAGCGGCGGAGATATCGCGATATCTCGCCTCAGGCCGCTCCTCGCTAGCTATTCACCTCCCCTCCGTTGCCAGTCCGGCGCCAACGGAAGGGAGGATAGGACTGAGCCTGTACCGCTGCACTACACGCTGGTAACTCGCAATTTAGCCGCTCTTATACCCCAAATCACCCAGCGCTCTTATTCCCCAATACATCCGGCGCTCTTATACCACAAAACATCCAGCGCTATTTTGCCTATAACATCTAGCCTCAGATTATCTCCCATCTTTCAAAAACTTGCCTGTTAACACATGGCTGATCCCACTCAACTGAGTCCCAATGGGGAAATCTCCCCCTCTGGCAACTCACATACTCTTAGCGCTGCTCAGTTACAGGACATAATCCAGATGTCCATCCAGGCTGCACTAGCTTCCTCTGTTCCAGTTCCTTGGACTCAACAGCCCACAATTACCCCACCACTGCCACCTCAGGACAGTGAACCACCTACAAAAAAGGGCAAATCCTCCCACAAGAGGAAACACACCCTGGTGGTGCATGACTCCCCGGCAGGGGAAGTAAATAACTTGCCACAGGTAACCCCTAACATGGTCTACCAACCCCAGCATCAGTCTACTATATCTCGACCCCTGGACCCCAGGGAGAAACAACAAACGGGGTACAAAGCCGTTAGAAGGGCTAAACCAAATTCTTATGACGAATCCTCTGATGATGACTCTGCCGACTCCTCTGAAGGGTCGGAGATCTCGGAGGCCAAATCAGGTTCGGAAGATGCTGGGGCCATGGCACTTGACACAGCTGCCACTCCTGCCACGCAGGATGAAATCCTCCTGGACGCCCTTGGTGAACCTTTTTTCTCCCCGGACGCAATTACCCACCCGCGCTCCGGGGAGTGGACTCCCTTGCCACACGTATCACAATATGTGGAGCTGTGGGCAAGGAAATCCCTGGATAGAACGGGCCGTAATAAATTAAGAGCCGAATGTCCTAGGCCCTCAATTCCAAAAAAGGTGGTGACCACCCCTGAGGTGGATCCAGTCCTAACTAAGTATATTCTCAAAACGGGAAAGTTCCAAAAGAAAGGTATCGAAAGATCCTTTCGGTCAATTCAGGACCGTGTACTGGACCTTATGGGTCCACTCACCAAGATCCTTAACCTCTCCGAGCAAGCTGCGGCTTCTGGACAACCGGTGGATCTTCCTCAACTAAGAGGCTGGGCCCAAAGAGCCCTATGTCTAGCCGGCACGGCTAATACCGCATGCTCGGTAGAAAGGCGCAGGTCCATCCTTATGCGCCTAGACCCCCAGCTGTCCCACCTGGCGGAGTCTGAGCCTGGTCCCTCGGCCGAGGGCATGCTCTTTGGCGAAACAGTTATAAAAGATATAAATACATTTGTGGGCTTGTTCACCAGCTTGGACAAGGCCCAAAACTCCTTACGACGAACCGGGTCTAGTAAGGTTTTTAACAGGGCCGGCAGAAATAGAGGCCGTTCTGCCGGCCGTGCCACTTTCTATAGGCCGCAGGGCAGACCCCCTGCTCAGTATCCATACCAGGCTCCGTCCTACGCCGCCCCAATGGCTCAACCAGCACCATTTTTTCCTCCCCAAGGCAGACCCTGGCGCGGACGCGGGGGACGGGGATACCCACGCTCCAGACCTCCTACCGGTGAGTATACCTTACACCACACTAAGTCAAGTTCCTGTGGGGGGTCGCCTGAAGTATTTTACCCACGCCTGGTCTGCGATTACGGCAGACGCGTGGATATTACACTCAGTAGAAGGATTTGTTATAGACATTCTGTCCCCCCCTATTCTCAACCAAATTCCTCCCCCCATTCGATTTACGACACAAAACTGTCGTCTCGTAGACAAGGAGATTCGAGACCTTCTGACCAAACAGGCAGTCATAGAAGTGGATCCTTCTTCCCCAGGTTTCGTGAGCAACCTGTTTCTAGTACACAAAAAAGGAGGAGGCTTCCGCCCTGTGATAAATCTCCGGGGTTTAAATCAATACGTCGAATATCGACATTTCATGATGGAAGGAATCCATTTCCTCCGAGACCTTCTCCACACTGGGGACTGGCTCGTAAAGGTAGATCTGAAAGACGCATACCTAACGGTCCCTATTCACCCAGACTCACAACATCTGCTCCGGTTCCCGTGGAGAGGCAGGATGTGGCAATTCACTTGCCTACCATTCGGCCTGTCCTCCGCCCCATGGTGTTTCACCAAGATCATGAAACCGGTGGTGGCAGCTCTAAGGAGCAGAGGTGTACGCCTAATTATTTATTTGGACGACATTCTCATCATGGCCTATTCCAGGAGTCAATCTCTCCTCCACATGTCATGGACCTTGGAACTGATACAGTCACTAGGCTTCATTATCAACCAAGACAAGTCCATTTTAATACCATCCCAACAGATGGAATTCCTGGGTTTCACGATAGACACCGTGTTATCCACCCTCAGTCTTCCCAAACCCAAACTCGCTCTCATCCGCAAGGAGATTCGCTCAGCACTACGCCGAGACTGCCTTTCCCTCCGTACACTGGCACGGTTGGTGGGCCTTCTGGCGGCTTCCATCCAGGCCATATTCCCAGCCCCGTTACATTACAGGGCCCTTCAAAGGCTCAAAATCATGCATCTAAGACAGGGCCTCAGATACTCAGACGAGATCCCCCTGTGTCAGGAGGCTATCGAGGAATTGAAATGGTGGCTCCACCACGCCGTCGAATGGAACGGCCGGACCATCTTCAACCCCAACCCGGACGTCGTCATAGAATCGGACGCCAGTCGACGGGGCTGGGGTGCCCGGTGCGGGACAGCCTCCACAGGAGGAACATGGTCCGCAGCGGAGACCTCGTTGCACATCAACGCATTAGAACTCTTGGCAGCACTGTTCGCGGTCAAGAGCTTCATGCCTCATACCCCCACAGGCTATATCCTGTTCCGCATGGACAATGTGGCGGCGGTGCAATACGTCAACCGTCTAGGGGGCACCAAATCCAAAACCCTGGCTTCCATAGCGAAAGACTTCTGGCACTTTTGCTTAACCCACAACATTACTCCTATAGCGGAATACATTCCGGGAATCTCCAACTCAGTTGCCGATTGGAATTTGCGATATCTTCGCGATTCCAGCGACTGGAGACTAGATCGATCTATATTTCTTCGCTTGCAGCGGCTCTGGGGACCGTTGTCCTTGGATCTCTTCGCATCTCGCCTCAATCATCAACTGCCCCTCTTCTTCAGTTGGAGGCCGGACCCGGAGGCATATGCGGTAGACGCTTTACGCCAACCCTGGCCAGAGGGGATACATTACGCGTTCCCACCTTTCCAATTGATTTCCAGACTCCTCCTACGGATAAATCACCTGGGAGCGATGGTGGTACTGATTACACCTTGGTGGCCCTCCCAACCATGGTTCCCGATGCTACTGGGAATGGCGATAGACCTTCCCAGGCTCATCCCCCTTTTGCCACATCTCCTCACCAATCCGAACGGGGACCCCCACCCACTGATTCGCGACAACAACCTTTCACTTCTGGCATGGTTGGTATCGGGATCCCTTCCCCTGATAGAGTCCTTTCAGATTCAGCTCAGAACCTACTCGCCCTGGCCTGGGCCCCCGGGACTAGATCGGCATATCGATCGGCCTGGAGGCTCTGGGTGCGTTGGTGTGATCAACGACAAGTTGATCCCATTCACGCCCCTGTAACATTGATAGTGAATTATTTGGCGGATTCCTTTGAGTCCGGTAAGTCATACAGCTCTATCAATATCTATAGATCAGCTATCTCAGCTTACCATTGCCCCGTGGACTCCTTGCCAGTAGGCAGACATCCTTTAATATGTCGACTCTTGCGAGGCGCCAGGTTTCAACGCCCCCCTAGGCCTAGATACCAAGCAACCTGGGATGTTTCCAAGGTGCTTGATATGTTCGCCAATTGGGGGGAAAATACGGAACTATCTCTTAGACTTTTATCCATAAAACTTACGGTCCTTCTCTGTCTGATTTCCATCAAGAGAGTGTCAGATGTGAGGGCTCTGGACATCTCCAGGCGGCAATTTTCGCCGCAGGGTGTTGAATTCTCCATAGTCCGCAGGACCAAGACCAGAATCCAGTCAGTATTCTATCCTGCCTTTCCTAATCACCCCTCACTCTGCATAGTGCGTTGTCTGCAGGCATACGAGTCCCAGACCTCGGCTCTGCGCCCCACGGGCTTCTCTCAATTACTTATTTGGCAGGGATCGACATCACCCTGTTCGGTGCTCATTCCACCAGAGGTGCCATGGCTACCAAAGTGATCGTATCAGGAGGCTCTCTTTCAGATCTCTTGAGAGCGGCGGACTGGTCTTTAGAGACCACGTTCCGTCACTTCTATTTTAGACCACAGGACCACGTTTCTATGTCAGTCCTTTCATAAAGTTATCGATATAATTCTATATGTATTTTTTCATATCTGCATGTTGTGTATACTAGCTTTGAACTTGCATAAGATATGAGCCTCCTGTCTGATATATAATTTGAGATTTTCCTAGCTTGTGACGGAAAATATTGATTATATGAAGACAGGAGGCGAGTATCTTCCCTCCCGTTTATTTTTCCCCCCCTATTACGATTGTTTTTCATATCCTCAGGTTACTGATCGACAATTCAGATCTTGCAGTCGGATGCTCCATTTTGGAGAATAAGTGAATCTTGCCTCCACGTTGGAACGCAACTCACCTGAAGAACCCTGTTGGGATCAGATGTTCCTGAGACCCCTGTTGGGTCACGGTTAGTGCTTCACTTTCGGAAGTTTCGGACGTCGACCGGCCGGTTTGGACTCCGATGTTTATGCTTGGATCCTCTGTTGTGGTACCGTTTACCTAGATGGATTCGCATCAAGAAAGAGGAGGAACTACCACAGGCAGCCCCCTTTTATAGAGACCTCCGTAGGGGTGGGGCTAGTGACTGAGGGGACTGCTGGGGGTGGTAGTGTGTTTAAGAAATTTTTACATTGAAATTTTTAGAAATACATTCTGCTGTGAGCATTAATAAAGGAAGATTAATGCATAAGATACTCGCCTCCTGTCTTCATATAATCAATATTTTCCGTCACAAGCTAGGAAAATCTCAAATTATACTTACCTGCTCCGTGCAATGGTTTTGCACAGAACAGCCCCAATCCTCCTCTTTTTGGGTGCCCAGACAGTGGTCCTGACTCCACCCCCCGCTGAGTGCCCCCAAAAGCAAACCTTTTGCTATGGGGGCACTTGAGCAGGCTTGCTCCCGAGCCACGTTCCTGTGAATGGACTTTGTCCATTCACACACACAGTGCAGCTCAGCCCCACTCGCGCTCTCTCCTCATTGGCTCACTGGCTGTGATTATCAGCAGCAGGAGCCAATGGCTCCCACTGCTGTGTGAGCTAATGAGGAGAGAGAGATCCGGAAGTGCTGCTGCTCTAATGCACATTGCTGGATCAAGATGGGGCTCAGGTAGGTATATGGGATGGGGGCAGCACCCAGAAGGTTTTTTACCTAATGCATAGAATACAAAAAGAATTCTGCCTTTAGAATCACTTTAAGCTAGCCATAGATGGATTGTAATTCAGGTGGTTCAGCAGGGACAGGTTGAATGTTAATCCATGTGTGGCCTCCTCTTTCAACAGAAGTCAAACGTTAAATCGATTTCTGTTGAACGGAAATGTTGAAAAAAAATATTCAATCAGTGGTTGCATCCACTGATCAGTGTATTATGACATTGGAGAGCCTCACTGTTTGAATAAAATGTCCCAGCAGGGAGTATTCCTCCATCCACCTTGCTTGTATGGATGGGGGAATCTTTTTTTATTTAAATTTTTTTGTTCAGCCTTTTGGCTGATCGAAAAAAAAAAAAAAAACAGAGTCATCCTTAGCCAGCTTTACACGGTCATGCAAATTATGATACCACTGTCTGTTACAATTTAGAAAAAACTGTGGTACGAATGTCATCTCTCTTACTGCTCTCTCATTTCAGGTGCTTCTTGTCAGCTTATTTTCCAGCAGTATACCCCGATTGCTTCCCAGTACTGCCCCTCACTATCCCTATCTGTGTTCTGCTGTACAGAGCATCGCAAGAGGCCAAAATCAAGTCGAATTCAAACATTTATATGTGTTGCAATTTTTTAAAAATGCATTTATGAATTTATCAACATGGCTGGATTAATGTGTCTTATACAGTACCTGACTGGCATTTAGGTTTTAGGAATCTTTTATTTTTATTTTTTTCTACTGTGTATTTCCAGCACCAAAAGTGTTAAATTGAGCAAATCCTTTAAATAAGCATCAATTAGTACATGCCACATAGTGATTGTGAGATTAAAAAGTAAATTCTAACAAGCTGCAACTTCACAAATAACATGGATTGTACCTAACTCTGCAAATTAATACCAGAGGGAAATTACCTAGTATCTAATTAGCAGTGGAGTAACAAACCCTCAAACTTTTAATTACAAATATTTATTTAAAACTAATTAGAGTTTGCAGGCTCCTTATTGGGACTGTGCTTTCAGGCGCACAGCAAACTTTACACATAATTATTAGTCTCTTAAACGCCCTTCAGTAGAATCTGAAAGCACAAGTCAGAAAGAGACCACTTATCAACTGCTATAGATGATTAGAGAGCTACAAGCATTCAGTTATTGGAGGCCAGATGCAGCAAGCTGCTTTCTCCTAGTTCTTAGTTACAGAATAACATCTGGGGAGCCATGGGCGATGGGCAGATAAGACAAACCTACTGTATATGTAGTAAACATACAAAGGCGCCTGCTCCCCTGTGATACAAACAATAAAGCTGCCTTCCTTATAGTGAAATACTATAAAAACATTAAACAAAAATAGGAAACGGCGCGAATACACCCTTATCAACATTCATTGAAATAATCAACTAAAAATTCCAAAGATAAAAAAAGTCCAAAAATAATTGTGGCATGTCCCACACCATAAAATGTGATCATCTTATTATCTGGTGAGTTATCTGCCAATAAAACACCAAATGCCGCCATCACTACTGTGAGACGTGTGCACCCACTGTCACTCCATTTAAACTAATAATGGTCAATATGCGATTTGGTATATTTAATGACCCATCCAAATCGATCGCAGCGTCACCATCAGATCTTCCAGTATTGTCTTATATCTGTCATCCTCTCTCCAAAGGATATCATCACAATATATCAAAGAGAATACTATAGTGTAATAATTTTATTGCACCAGACTTGAAAATAACAAAAAAATAAAAATATATTGCGCTCACATTTGTGCTTAAATCGGCACAAATGTATACAGCCTTATTTGCGTGAGCACCACCACTTCTCACTCCCAGGATTGGGGCACGTTAAACAAATCCTCCTACAATTGTACCAGTTGATCTGCAGGCCTTCTCTTCTCTACATACATTCAAAGTCCAGAATTTATAAAAAAATTGTGCTGCCAGGAAACAGGGCAGAGAGCTGAAGTTACAATCTACAGAGCTAAGTGAGGAGAGCTCTGAAAGTTGATTGGAGAGAAGGGACACGCCCTCCTTCACAGAGCACACAGGAACAGGGTTGATGCTGTCAATCAGCTGAAGGTCCCTGCCCTGTCACTTTTTTTCTCTTGGTCTCAGGTAAACTTGTCAGAAGTGACTAATGCTAATAGTTGAGGAATGAAGCAACAGACAGAGATGACACTTAGTACACACTGTAGAGGGATATGCTTTGTTCATATTTCATGTCTGAGGTTTACAGACATTCTAATTGGTGGTATGGCTAATGTTGATTCCTGTTAGAATAGACAGTAATAGAAAAATTCTCTAATGGAAGCACATAAACAAAATATGAACAAGTTGAATTTAGAAGCTGATTGCCCTACTCTTGGTGGATCAAGACATCAATCTTATATCCCGCCCTCAATTCCTCTATTTTAGACAAGTGGAAGATTTTTCAATTGTCCAACTTTCTTCGGTCCCTCCCAGACCATGGTTGTTTCCGTAGACAACCCACTTTGTTTGAAGATCTATGCCTAGGAGATGAGCATTTGAAGAAATCCCTATCCTATTCTTACAGTATTTTACTGTAGTCACATCTCAACACGATCCCCCGTATTTGAGTAAATGGGAAAGAGACCTTGCTGTTACGTTTACGGAGGATCAAAAGAACCATAATTTCTTTGCTCATAAGTCCTTCCTGTGCAGCAAATATCAGGAGATCACATTTAAAATGTGGATATGCTGGTACAGGACTCTGTCAGTACTAGTGTCAATATTCCCAGGACATAGTCCATTATGCTGTAGATGTGGTACCCAGACTGGCACACTACTCCACATCTTATAGGATTGTTCGAAGTTGGCCTCATTCTGGCAACAGGTCCTGCATATCGTTTACAATCTTACTGATGATTTCCTTTAGGACAATCCGGCAGCAGTGCTCCTAAACTTGACCCCAATGTCCAGTAAGCGATACCGTAAATCCTTACTTAAACATCTTCTAAATGCAGCTAGGGCATGCATCCCCAGCATGTGTAAACAACAATCTCCACCTATAGTGTCATAGTGGTTTGCCATGGTAAATGATATTCATCAGATGGAACACCTGACAGCTGCCCTTAGGGACAGGACGGAGGAACACCACACACACTGGCTATACTGGGATATGTTCCGTTTCTCGGATGAATACTTGACATATGCTTGAGCAGCTCCCATCATGGGACTTTGACGCTGTGTGCTGTCGACCCCTCGGAAGCTCTTCACCCTTCCTCCTCTCTTACTTTCCTACTAGACACCTGGGGGGTCTTCCTTTTTCTCTACTACACAAAGAAAATCTTTCAGTATGTGTTGATCATTAGGTGCTGTTACTGTGAGAACAGGGCTGGGAGCCATATTTTGTGCATTGTCCAGTTTTTGCTCCCTACTTCACAGTGGTTTGGTACCTGCTAATTAGTGTTTTTCACATTTTTTTTTCTCCCAGTATGTTTATGACAAATTTATCTATTGGGCTTCCACCACACTACAGGTTACAAAACAGGATATATTTGTTGTAGAGGCTATTGCCCACAGTTTACGGATGCTTTATATTGCTGTACTGGAACCTGGTCTTCGTTGATATCCATTGATTCTTTGATATTGTTGTATTACTGTCTAATAATAGTAAAGCGGAACTCATCTGCTTTACTAGAACAGGTGGGTGAACAGGTAAGACAACTGGAGTTATCTTATATTATTGACCCATCAGACTCTGCAAGGGAGGCATGGATGTTGGCCCAGGATTCTTTGCATTGCCTGAGATCCTCCGCTGCAGAGCGGAAAAGTTTTTTCACAAAGCTAGCTTTTTATGGGGAAGGGGAAAAGATGGGTCTCCTACTGGCAAAAATTGCTTGATCCCAGCAAGAGATAGTCAACGATCCAGAACAAATTATTTCTGAACTAGCATTTTTTTTATACAGATCTTTATGGATTGCGAGATGGCTATTCAGATGATGACCTAGACACATATCTTTCAGATATTTCCTTGCCATCTTTATCTTTTACAGCTAAGCAACAGCTAGATGCCTCGTTAACACTGGATGAATTGCAGACGGCAGTCTGTTCTTTTCCCACATGTAAAGCCCCTGGGGAAGATGGCCTCCCAATGCCTCGTGTGATGAGGGTCACCTTCCTGCTTCTATGACCAGAGCTAATGTGGTATTGCTACTTAAGCCTGGAAAGGATCCGGTTGACCCTGGTTCCTATAGACCAATCTTCTTCAGATAAATGTTAAAATCCTGGCTAAGGTCTTGGCACTTTGGGTCAACGATATCATCTCTTCCGTCATACATCCATACCAGGCCGGCTTTATGCCGCAAAAATCTACAGCCATCAATCCTAGATGGCTTTTTCTTAATATGCAGATACCGGCAGACAACGGGGGTCACAGGGCTCTTTTGTCCCTCTGCGCTAATAAAGCATTCAACAGCGTTAACTGGCGGTATCTGTGGGCGGTACTATCCAAGTTTGGCTTTGGGGCCCGATTTATAGCTTGGGTCAGATGACTATATGAGTCCCCGCAAGCAACCATTAGAATGTCTGATAGGATGTTGCACACTTTTGCTCTGGGCAGTCTCCCCTGCTCTTTGCTATTGCAAAAGAGCCCTTGGCGACTCTGTATGTGCCTGCCCAATGAATAATGGGTTCAAGTTTGGTGACTTGCATTAGAAGATCATGTCATACACCGATGACAGGATGCTTTTCTTGAGAGACACCACTGCCTCTTTGACTATAGTCATGTCCATAATTTCTGAATTTGGGTACTTTTCTGGCCTTACCATAAACTGGTCCAAATCGGCTTTGAATATGCTAGATGAGGATCAAGGGGTGACAATGCCTATTTCCTGTCCCATTCCAGTAGTCTCCTACTTCAGATACTTAGGTTTCCAGATATCGCCCAGGATTACACATTATTACCAACTCAATGTTTATCCCTTACGGTGCCGATTTAGGATCTAATCAAAATTATTTTATTGCCACAGTTATTATATTTCCTTCACAATTCACCCGTAGTGATTCATCTGAAAATATTTAGAGTGGTCAATACCCTTTTCAGACTCTTACTGGCACACTGCCCCCCCCCTAGGATTAAACTGGAACAACTGCAATATCCTGAAGATGGCAGGGGATTGGCAGTACCCCATCCTTGGCTGTACTATCTTGCGGCCCAAATGCAACATCTGGTTGGCTCCATGTCCCACAATCCGGCAGGCTTGTCAGCACGCTTAATGCTTATTGGCACTGGAGCAGAAACTGTTCCGATGGGACTGGGAGGCGCAGATGTTTAAAAAATGGAATCAACAGATGCCTACTCTTACGCTAATTAAAAAAAATATGGAACAAGGGCAGACAGTTGCAGGGGATGATGGGATTTACTGAATATAGTCTAATTTGGGGCAACCACTCATATGTAGAAATGGATAAGTTACAGCAGAGGCCTAGATGGCGCACCTTTGGTGTGACTCTTCTGTCCTATACATTTCACAATGGAAAGCTAAAATCATTCCCTGAACTACAAAACAGGTTTAACCTACCCGCAACTATGCTCTATTCCTATCTTCAGTTGCGCCATGCTGCTGTCTGTGCGCAGGGTGATGCAGGGAAGTGGGTTATGTCTTCTACTCCTATTTTCCATATGTTACAATCTAGCACTGAATTATATCCCAAAGTAATCAAATGATACTAATGGACTACTTAAAAGCACACCCCATAAAGGCGATATCCCAATGGAAGGGAGATCTGAGACCACTCACAGAAGATCAGTGAAAGGAAGCCCTTCAATCTATCACTACGTGCTCATTAAATGTAGTTTAAAAAGTAAATGTAGCTATAAATTGTACTTAGAGTACATTATACCCCCGAAAAAGCTTCAAAGGATGGGCAGACTGGCATACCCCCTGTGTGGTAAATGCAGGTGAACCCCCTGGGGACCTCATCCATCTCCTATGGTGTTGCCCGAAGCTCCATCATTACTGGAGCACGGTACTTGCAACACTCAACCGGGTTTTTCAGATGATTGTACCTTTAGGTCGAATCTGCTGTGAGTCTTAGAGGAGGTAATTCCAGAGGAGACAGTTAGAACTGCATTCTCCTGGGCACTATTCCAGGCTAGAAAGGTAATTTCCATGGGATGGAAATCTTCCTTCCCGCCCACAGTTACCTAATGGATAACAGACATGGGAAATACTCTCATTATGAAGCAGTACATTTATCAACATTGGGGGAGCTTGGGTAGGTTTAAAGTATATGGTCCCCATGGCTTGATACGCCCAGACTATGCCCTACGGGCTGATTTTTTGTTCTGTTTGGTATACTCTGTGCCAAGTGAATTGTGCGACTGAGAGGTGGCTTGAGTATTGTGGCACCATGCAATATGCTTATGTTATGTGATGTTGCAATGATAAATGCGGTATGTAGATGTACACATCCGAAATTGAAATGTTTGTACATTGGAAGTTTTTTATTATATTCAATAACACTTTTTTCTGATTAAAAAAAGTACACATTTCAAATTCTCAAATAGCCTGTTCAAAAGAATTCAAGCATAAACCCCCTCAGCAGCCCATTAATGGAAAGCAGCTCTGGCTGCTTTACTCATATTCTCTTCAGTGCTATCCCCAGCAAACCCACTGCCTCAGGGATATAGCAGCAGTGTTCTTCTGGGGTGAATGACTACAGTGTCATGGTTCATCCCCCTGACCTGTACAGATACCATGACACACAGCCAGGTGCAAGATAAAATTTGTAATAAAGTATTGTAGCAACAATTCACAACAAACCCAATGTGAAGGCTACCCAGCCAGGTGCACCCACAGTTTCCAACAACATTAAGGAGTAGATTCCAGCCAGGTTTGCCTCTTTTGTAGAGAGGGAGCAGAATGCTGCCTGGCCATCTCGTGCCCAATCAGAAAGGTGTCTTAAAAGAAATGCGACCCTATGCTTTCCCTCCTCATCAGGAACTATTCCTGAGTCCTAGTACTGTCCCTCACAGGTGGTGTACCTGACCCTACTCTACAAACTCACAAATAGACAGCCAAACCTGGGAGCCATGGCCTTTAAAAGGCTCTGCCTGACCCAAGATGGTCTCCAGAGTGATATGGGGCAGCAGCATTCAATTGGATCACTTCCTCAGTGACGTAAGAAGCACATTCCTCCTGACTTCCTCCCCAACTGCAGTGCCTCTGCGGACTGCGCCACCTGCAGCAGAGAAAATAGACTGCACCTGCCTACTGGAGGATAAAGAGGGTAAAGAGGACTTTTGATGTCATCAGTCTAGGCTAAGCCCAGATGTCCCAGACAATGCAAAACTTACAAAAAGATGGTTAGGCTTTAAAGTCATAGTCCAACTTTTGCCCGGTAAGCAAGTGGTTAAGGCATAATATTTAGCATAGTGTTTGTGTAGTGTCATTTGTCCCATTCTATGTTGTACAATACCTGGCTGATCCTGCCTGTTCCTGTGTCCCTCTAGGTGGCGTTGACCACAGTTCTCATGGCTACTGGTCCATGATACAGTGGTCAGTTTACATGCCTTCCATTTTCTTCCTGTCCCTTCCGTAGTCTTTAAGTTCATCTATCTTTTTTGTTTTGAAGCCTACAGGACACTGCAGCAGTAATCTGTGTGTTGCATGTGGAGTGCACTGTCTCCTGAATTGTTTAACCCCAGTTTTAGGTCAATACAGAATTATGTAACTTATGTTTTGGAACTAGAGGAGGTAAACAATAGATTAGAATTATGGTGACGTCACTGCACGTTTTCTCCATTGCAATCTGTGAGTAGGCTTTAAGAAAGCCATACATGGAACAAAAATCGGCCAGTTTAACAAGGATTGGACAAATTTCGATCCCTTCTGACTTCTGTACAACTAGAATGTCAGATAAATGCCACTCAATCACTAATGAGCAGGACCCTCTGATTCGTCTTATACCAAATTGTAATGTAACTGTAATGTCTGCCTTTATTTTGTTAAGCTGTTGGCTCTTTATAAAACCTGTATAATAATAATAATGGTCGAACTAAAAGAAAATAATTAATCTATGGCCTGCTAATAGGGAGAAGAATTCAGGTACGTGTGTGTGAGAGGGTGGGGAGTTGGGGAATGTTACAATGTTTCATGTTACCACTGAAATCTGTATTTACATTTTTTTTTTTTTTTTATCTATAGCTTTTATTTAAAGATTACCTAATGATCCTGCCATAAAGGTCCTTGTTTAGGCACTTCCTGTTTTGGAGTAACAGCTGTCTCCTATTTGTGCTCCTGTGTTACACATGCTCCTAGTGAAGACTATAAAAGAATGTGCTGACACAATCTGCAGGCATAGTCAGTCCTTGTCATTTACACTGAGCAATGATGGGCAGCCAACCCTGGCAAGTCTATAGACAGGAGTGACTACAAAGAGGCTGCAAGAGACCAGCAGCACTAAGCTGCAAAAAATAAAATATGAAAAAGGTATAAACAGTATTATAAGTAAATGACAATTGTTTATTATATAGAGCTTTTTTACATGAAATGTCACCTAGTTAGGGTTTACTGTATATTTACTATGTTATCCATGATTTTGCCTCTGGACTTGCACACCCGTATTTTTGTTCACTTTTTACATTGTTCTTTTTTTTCTTTTAAAAAGAGACCACAGGCCTCTCTTCTTATTTAGGTCTTGCCAGTCTAAAACTACAGTTGAATGTTTGCATTGAACTTCTGCTCACTGTCAGGTGGCTTTGTGTATAAGGAATTAGATTGCTTCCAGGACATATTAACTTCCTAATGCTATTTTTGACGCGGGTTCATGTGTAACATCAGCTATTTCTATTTTAGCATGCCCTTACCACGATTCCTTGAACTGAAAGGATCTGTTCTATTTTTGCTGGTGCATCCTTTGCCAGATGCTCTTTCATTGTAGCTTAAGAGGGTACATTGCAAACCCTTCTACTAGGGAGTAATTTATATCAGTGTTATCTGTACTCCAGTCTGTTCACACTCATCACCAATCTGTATAACTGGTTATATTATATGTATTGTACTGTTTGCTCTTGGTCAGTTTTACATGCAGATTTTTTACATGAGACTAACTACAAAACTGCTAAAATAACTACTAAACTAAAAACAAAGCACAAGTTTCATAGAAAATATGTACTAAGAGAAATACAAGTTGCAGTTTCTGACCTTTCCAGCTCCAGGTCTAAGCTATTTTTTTGTCAGTCTGGAGGTTAAAAAAAAACAGCTTTTGGCTGTATTACTCACCTTCAATCTGGTGCTGTTACTCGCAGTACCTCTTCTCCACCACAAGATGTCATCGGTGTTCTGAAGACTAAGGACATACTATGAGTGCAGGGAGTCATGAATACATCCCTTGAGAGAGCATCATTATGGCACCCTGCACTTACATTGTATTGATACAAAGAGTAACTCTAACTTCAGTGTCTACATCAGTCTTTCTTAACCCTTTGAACATGGGAGAACCGTTAAAAAAAACTTTCAGGTCTCAGGGAACCCAAGCTAATAGTTACTGTATCTACAGCTCTTGGCGTAAGGAGTAAGACAGATAAATAATGCCCCTTCACAACAGCAGTCAGTGAAATTCAGTGGAGACAGACTCCCTTAGATTGGCAGTGAGTGGAAGAAGGGTCCCTCAATGCTCCAAATGATATATGCTTGCTCCCGGCACCACAGGGGTGAACTCACTTTTTTGTGAAAAGATAAACTGAGCCTTTAAAGCATTTGTTACCCCAACACTTCATTATCCTGATATGTGCTTGTATGAGAACGTTTCCTGTTCTTTTTGTATTGTTTCCTTCTTGTGAAATCCCTGGTGTTCCTGCTACTCCCTGTGCTTTCCTATTAAAAACTGACCACACCGAGCATAAGAACACAGTATGGTCAGTTTTCTATGCTGGGAACTCAGTGTACTCTCCTCCAATGATCAGACTTGTCCTTGCTGCTGCTTCTCCTCCCTCCAGCTCTTATGCAGCTGAGAACAGAGGGAATGTGATCACTTGTAAAAAAGGGAAAAAAGGTATTTATAATGTGTTTTTTTTTAGGGCTGTGGAAATTAAAGATTAATTCCTCGATTAATCGTTAATTTTTTTGATCGATCAAAATTCTTTTGGTACTAGTGGTGCAACGGATCGTAAATGATCCGTGATCCGAACTGGTCACCATATGCGGATCGCCACACCACGTGATCCACGGAGCTCCGCTGCTGCCTCGGCCATAGGAAAGGCAGCGGCTTTGGCCTAGCTCCCGGAGTGGCGGCCATCTTGGTCCACCCGGCGGCGGCCTAGGTGAGCCTAGAGCTGCGCGCTGACGTCATCACCCAGCCTCAACTGCTCGGGTTTGGCCGGCTTCTCTGGTAACACTAAGCAAGCACTAATCTTCCTATACAGTGGGGGAGATGTGGACCATATTACAGTGGGGAGATGTCTGTGGATTACAGTGGGGAGATGTCTGTGGATATTACAGTGGGGAGATGTCTGTGGATATTACAGTGGGGAGATGTCTGTGGATATTACAGTGGGGAGATGTCTGTGGATATTACAGTGGGGAGATGTCTGTGGATATTACAGTGGGGGAGATTGTGAATATTACAGTGGGGAGATGTCTGTGGATATTACAGTGGGGAGATGTCTGTGGATATTACAGTGGGGAGATGTCTGTGGATATTACAGTGGGGGAGATTGTGAATATTACAGTGGGGGAGATGTCTGTGGATATTACAGTGGGGGAGATGTCTGTGGATATTACAGTGGGGAAGATGTCTGTGGATATTACAGTGGGGGAGATGTCTGTGGATATTACAGTGGGGGAGATGTCTGTGGATATTACAGTGGGGGAGATGTCTGTGGATTTTACAGTGGGGGAGATGTCTGTGGATTTTACAGTGGGGGAGATGTCTGTGGATATTACAGTGGGGGAGATGTCTGTGGATATTATAGTGGGGACTATCCGAAAAATGTATGTGCGTTATAATTAATCGCAATTAGTCAAATAATCGATTAAAAAAAATCGATTAATCAAACACGAAACTTTTAATCAGTATCAGCCCTATTTTTTAAAAAAAAAATTATATATCTATACACAAATGTTTTTCCTTTCATTTCTATTTTAAACTAACTGGGTTGTTTTACAAGGTGATCATTTACAATCAGTTTAAGCTGATGGCATTGAATCACAATTGCGAGTGCTGATCTCCTGAAAATGATAGCTGCCTGGCTGTCATGCCAAGCCTAGGGCTTTATTCTTTTCTATGTCACTGTCCTGAAATTGAGAAGTTCAGACTTTGTCCCATTTTTATACTTGCTTGTTCTGGAAAGAGTGTCAGCATAACAGCCAACATTTTTAAAAGTAGGTTTGTAATGGCAGCCCATGTATTTCTCTCATCATGGGAGTCTTCTGATAATAGTTATTTGCTAGGGTCACCTATAGACAGTTCAAATCCCAGCCAGTTCAGCAAGAACCGGTCAAGATTCAAACCATTAATGGGCAGACTCGGTGTACCAAGTTGATCGATCAACTCGGGTACAACCAGTAAGTGGCATTAAATTCACTTTTTACAATATTGCTGACAGGTAGGGTTTTTATAAATGCTTTCTCCTGCCTGTTGGATGCCATGTACACTGAGTCTCACATGAGCAGCTCAGTTTACATTTACGACACCCGTTCTGTGATGCGACTCCCATGCGCATGCGTGGAAGGGAATTTATCACGGGCCAGTCATTCTAGAGGCTGAACAGACAAAATCCCAGAGTTTAATATCATTTAAAATGTAGAACTATGGTCAAACTACAAAATCACATCTGTAAAGTAGGCTACCAATGCCAGTGCTCTATGGGTTTTTTTTTTCTAAATACCCCCTGGAATATTTTGTCAAACCTGCCATCCGAACCATTGGATAGACACCTCTTTAATATGGTGACTGTAACGGAGCCCCAAATGGGACAGGGGTTAACACCGTTTTAAGATATTCCATTCCGAACCCAAGACAGCTATCGACACTCCACAATCCGGCGAACATGACCCATACAAATTCCCCCAGTAATGAGACACGGCTCTGTTTGAGGTTCAAAACGAATAGACTCTTTATTGAGAAAATCAGGCTCTTATATACAGTGGGGATCGAAAGTTTGGGCACCCCAGGTAAAAATTTGTATTAACATAACGAAGCCAAGGAAAGATGGAAAAATCTCCAAATGGCATCAAATTACAGATTAGACATTCTTATAATATTTCAAAAAAAGTTAGATTTTATTTCCATCATTTACACTGTCAAAATTACAGAAAACAAAAAAATGGTGTCTGCAAAAGTTTGGGCACCCTGCAGAATTTATAGCATGCACTGCCCCCTTTGCAAAGCTGAGACCTGCCAGTGTCATGGATTGTTCTCAATCATCGTCTGGGAAAACCAGGTGATGTCAATCTCAAAGGTTTTAAATGCCCAGACTCATCTGACCTTGCCCCAACAATCAGCACCATGGGTTCTTCTAAGCAGTTGTCTAGAAAACTGAAACTGAAAATAGTTGATGCTCACAAAGCTGGAGAAGGCTATAAGAAGATAGCAAAGCGTTTTCAGATGTCAATATCCTCTCTTCAGAATGTAATTAAGAAATGGCAGTCATCAGGAACAGTGAAAGTTAAAACAAGATCTGGAAGACCAAGAAAAATATCAGACAGAACAGCTCGCAGGATTCTGAGAAAAGCAATTCAAAACCCATGTTTGACTGCACGATCCCTCCAGAAAGATCTGGCAGACACTGGAGTTGTGGTACACTATTCCACTATAAAGAGATACTTGTACAAATATGGTCTTCATGGAAGAGTCATCAGAAGAAAACCTCTTCAACGTCCTCATCACAAAAATCAGCATTTGAGCTTTGCAAATGAACATATAGACAAGCCTGATGCATTTTGGAAACAAGTTCTGTGGACCGATGAGGTTAAAATATAACTTTTTGTCCGGAATGAGCAAAGGTACGTTTGGAGAAGAAAGGGCACAGCATTTAATGAAAAGAACCTCTGTCCAACTGTTAAGCAGTTTTTGGATGGTAACTTGATGCCATCTGTGAAAAAGCTGAAGTTAGAGAGGATGGCTTCTACAAATGGATAATGATCATACACACCTCAAAATCCACGGGGGATTACATCAAGAGGCGTAAACTGAAGGTTTTGTCATGGCCTTCACAATCACCTGACCTCAACATAATTGAAAATCGATGGATAGACCTTAAAAGAGCAGTGCGTGACAGACAGACCAGAAATCTCAAATAACTGAAAGACTTTTTTAAGGAAGAATGGGCAAAGATACCTCAAACAAGAATTGAAAGACTCTTGGCTGGCTACAAAAAGCGTTTACAAGCTGTGATACTTGCCGAAGGGGGCAGTACAAGATATTAACTCTGCAGGGTGCCCAAACTTTTGCAGACGCCATTTTTTTGTTTTCTGTAATTTTGAAAGTGTAAATGATGGAAATAAAATCTAACTTTTTTGACATATTATAAGAATGTCTAATATGTAATTTGATGCCTTTTGGAGATTTGTCCATCTTTCCTTGGCTTCGTTATGCACATTAATACAAATTTTTACCTGGGGTGCCCAAATTTTCGATCCTCACTGTACAGTTAGTAACCAAAATGAACAATGACTCAACTCCACCCACATCATCACACAATGAGCCCAATACACATTTTTTTTGGTAGACATTCTGGCACCATCTCTGACATAATTTACATGAGCTAATTAACTAATCATTTACCCAGACAAGGTGACTCCGAGATATGACCTTTCAAGGTAGACATCCCGGCTCCTCTCACCTGCTATACAATACACATTCTTTTAGTAGACATTCTGGCCTTTAGACTGTTAACTTGCAATACACACATTATCATCAATAGACCTTCACACAATACAGGGTCAATTAGCACAACACAATGTAAGACCCTTAGAAGCCATACTAGATTAATTTACATCATGTCAGGTCACATGTGGCCAGGTGACAATTGCACCCCGTTGGGGTCAGGGATGCACCACAGGGTAGTGAACCCTATAGCCGACTGCTGCTATCAGAGAGGAAGCGTGAACCCAAGATCACCCAGGGCGCGGAGTCTAAGACCCAGCTTTGTGTTCACCAGAGCCTCAAGTGGTGAGGATGACCTTCGCCGCAGCTGGATCCTGGTCACGACCCCTGGGATCCCCTAGGTCACGCTCCGCAGAGAGAGAGGGGAAGCAGCAAGCAGGACAAACCGTAGTGATGGGTAAGCCAAGGTCAGGGCAACAGGCAGACTAGGGTAACCAAGGGACAGGCAAAAGGTCAAGGGCACAGGCAAACGGGAAGTCAGGGACGAGCCAAAAACGGTACACAGGAAGGTAATCATAGCACACTGCAGACAGGAACTTAAGCAAACAACACTGTTGAACAGCACTGCAGGCCTGTAGTGCAACAGTTAATATAGACTTCCTAGGATGGCCTGGGTGGGGCCATACAGGAAGGAGAGGAGATGGGAAGGTAACCAGAACAGAGTCAGGCCTCTAATGGACAGATGGAAACAGGTAAGCTGCCAGACTATTGCATATCCATGACACATCACAACAGACGACATTAACACCTAACAGTATGTGTTCCCACATTGAATGAGTCACTCTTTCAATTAACCTGTTGAGTTCAGAATCAACAAACAGTAATTAGTTCATTACGATATCCTGGAATATATTGTGAATTACAGACCCATGTTAAAGCAATCCAAGATGTGTCCATTATTTCCTGGCTCATACTTTGTAAGAGCTTCTGGATTCCACGGGCCCTCCCGTTAAATGTCTTCCCTTTCGGCAGGAGACTAACACAGGATCAGCCCCCAGACTGGTTGACTCCTAAGTTAGTCCATAGTTCTATTCCTCTAATGCCTGGACAACCCATCAGCATTGCCATTTTGCTTACCAGGTCGGTAGCTGATGGTGAAGTTGTAAGGTTGCAGGGTGAATAATGGAATTCAGTTCTGGAACAGTCACTTGCTTTGCTCTCTCAATGGCTCCCAAAATTTGTTGCTGATGCTCTTGGGAGAGATAAGGCACAACCTGGATGCAAATCCCATTTAACCTTTTGACAATATCAGCCTGTTTATGCATTTCAATGTTCAAGCCACGGGACATCTCATAATACATGACACAGTGTCGTTGCATCTCCGATTTCTCACTGGCCAACTTGTCACATTCCAATTTTAGACTGTGATATTGTTCCTGATCTAAGGTACATGTCGGGGAAGATAGTCTTACTCGGGTCTCAGCAGCAAGCGGGTTGGTTCCAGCAGCACGGGTCTGGGCACAGGTAGTCACTGGGTTGGCTTCAGTGGGGCACATCGAGATGTAAGCAGAATCAAGGGGGGCCAAATCATTCCCCAGTAGTACATCCGCTGGCAAATCCTTCATCACCCCCACATTCACGTGTCCCGAACCAACTCCCCAATCCAGGTGAACATGGGCAACGGCTAGCTGGAAGACTGTGCCTCCCGCTACTCTTACGGCTACAGTGTCTCCTGTGTGTTGGCTCTCTGGGATGAGGTCCTTCTGTAGTAGGGTCATGGTGGCGCCAATATCACGTAGCCCATTGGCTACCTTCCCATTGACCCAGACAGTCTGCCTGTGTTGCTGCCTGTTGTCCTGGTTAGCTGCTTGTTTTGGATCTGCCTCATGCAGGACTCCCCAATGTTCTTCCTCCTCAACGCAGTGGGCCGCAGGCATGGGTGTGTGGGGGTTTCCCCTTACTGGCTGTTTCCATGACTGTGACTGCCTGGGTGGATTCAACGGACAGTCTAACTTTTTGTGCCCAAGCTGTTTACACCCAAAACACCTGATGGGTTGTGAATAGTCCTGGGAGTTGAACCTGGGCTGCTGAGAATAAGTGGCCGCTGGAGGTGGTGCTGTAGGGCGGTACGACTGGGGTTTGTAGGCGATAGCCGGCGGGGGGGCCGCTGGTCGATAATCCACCCGAGCTGTTGTCTTGTCCACAGAGTTGAGGGGCTGTGGCCAGTGGGAGTAGAAAATGTCCTGGCATCGGTGGGAGTAATGATAAAACAATGCCATAGGCTTGGTGGACACTGGGAGTAAAAAATTACATCATTAGTGTCAGTGGGAGGAATAGCGCCCCATAATTGGTGTCAGTGGGAGGAATAATGCCCCACCATTGGTGTGCGTGGGAGGAATAGTGCCCCACCATTGGGGTCAGTGGGAGGAATGGTGCCCCATCATTGGTGTCAGTGGGGGGAATAGTGCCCCATCATTGGAGTCGGTGGAAGGAACAGTGTATTTTCTGACGCCAAACGCAAAGGGCCACATTCGGTCCGCGGGACATAGTTTGGAGACCCCTGTCATTGACAGTACAATGTTCTATCTGCAGGAGCCTTAGTTAAATGGTGTATATGCTCTGCCCAGTCCCTGATCATGAAAAATCCAGCTTCCCAGATACAATTAACATTTAAGAGGTAAATTACATTTCCTTTAAGACATTTAACATGCCAACCTACATTGAAAACATCCGGCTAGGAGGAGTCTGAAGATGGCGCGGTCAGTGTGAAGGAGTAGCTAGACGGAGGTGCTCGCTCTCCAGCCCGCTCTGAGGACCGGGGATGTCCAGGATGTCTAGGAGCCGGATTCTCTGTTCCTCCCGCTAGGTCGTCCCCCTCCACCCCCCCCCCCCCCCCGGGCTGAAGTCTCGGACCCCTGGAGCGGATTGGATCGGATCCTCACCCCCCTCGATCGGGTTAGCCTGACGCGCTGCGTGTGAACACGCAGGCAGTGCGGCTTCCCCGGCTTCCTGGATCGCGCCGGCTGATTGGGTGGCGGCGGTGGTTTGCAGCGGCGTGCAGAGACGAGAGGAAGGAGCTCCGGGTCAGTGCGTGAAGTAAGGGGGGGGATTCCCAGAGGTGAGCGGGGGCCGGAGCCCCCCCTGAGGCAACAGGTTGATAAGTCTCCCTCCAACGGAGTGTACGGGTGGCTGAGCTATTGAGGTGAGCCGCACCTCCCCACCGCACCCCCCCTCCAGGCAGTAATATAGAAGAGGAGGCTGAGGGAAGGGGAGACACGGCGCCAGGCAACCCGGCAGTAAAAATCCCATGGGAAAGGATCCAGCCCACCGCCAATGTCAGCAAAAGTAGGTCCAGGGACACAGGGAAACATATCACAGCAGTCTCTATCCTTTCCTCTCCCTGCGTGAAAACTACCAGATTGGTGAGTACATGTTTGAGCTCATTGCAAGTGGCAGAGTGGTGAGTACAAACGTCCTTTTTATGAGTTAAAGAACGAGTTAAAGAACTAAGGAAAAAAAAATAAGTATACATATACATAAATCTCAATGGGACATTTTTACAGAAGAACTGGTAACTGGAAGGGACTGATATGAAGACAGGCAATGAGGAGATACAAGGGACATGAGTGCTTTTCTGTCATTTCCTGTGCTTGTCGAGATGTGATTATAAGGATGCTGGTAATTCTAAAGCTTTGGTGACGGCCCCCCCCGCGACATCCCCCCTTTGCCCATTGGGAGTGATGAGAGAGACGGGGAGAATTTCCTTTTTTTTTTTCCCTCTCTCCGTGTTCCCTAATTTTTTTTTTTCTCCCTTCTATTAGACAACATAGAGGTAACACATCTTGGACCCTTTTTATATTATACTGCAATATTTATAATATATAAGTACACGCAGGCCTGGCAGAGAACGTAATTATAAACTGACGGATATAATGGTTATAGCACAGCAAACAGTATAATTAACCATACTAAAAAGCCCTGAAAACCTGTAAAAGGAGGTCATTGAGTGCGACGCGCACTGGTGACCGACAGAAGAAGGGGGTTAATATACGCGCTGGGTGCTCTGAAGGTCTTCAATTTAAAACCAAAGCCAAAAAGTAGAAATACCAAATCAACTTTAAAACGTGATACCAAAGGGCATTGTTCCGTGCAGCATACACCCCCCATAAGTGCAAAGGGGTCTTACTATAGAATTTGCTGTAAAGCGGTGTAGTCTAATCACAAGCGCAGCAAGAAGCACGGGTAAGCAATCAGGACTACAGCAGGACTGAAAGGGGGAGAAGGATGACCACAAGGGGAAAAGGAGTAAAAGGCGGGGCAATCCCAAAGGTCCCCCGCTTAAGTCAAAGTCCAGGCCCAATGTGCAAATTTGTGACCCATGGGACAAATGGAGAAAATCAGCAGATAGAAAAACCATCAATAACCCGAGGAGGCCAGGTAGAAAAGGAAAAGAAGAAAGAGAAGAAAAAAGGGACTGTTAATATCTTGACAGACTCAGAAACTCTCTCAGAGTCACTATTAGAGAAAAAAACAGATCAAGATAGAGAAACAGATAAAGAGATGGACCTGGGACAGGGAGACAGAGAAGAAACGCAGGACATTACACTTTTGCCAACAAAAAAGGAAATGGAAGGAATGTTTGCCGCTCTAGAAAGATCACTTAAAACGCAAATGGAAAAAATGGAGAGAAATATGGGGCACATATTGGAAAGAGTGGAAGAAGTTGAGAAAAAAGTCGATCACAACATAACCTCAGTTAAAAAATTAGAAGATGAAATAAAAGCATTAAAAATAAATCAACGAGAACAGGCGTATAAATTAGAAGATCAAGAAAATAGGGAAAGAAGGAAGAATATAAGAATACGCGGAGTTCCAGAAACGACAGAGGCTGAGGATCTCTCAGAAACAATAAGAAAAATTTGCAATCCAATACTGGAGAGAGAAATAACTTCCCCACTAAAAATAGAACGTGCGCATAGGATAAGACGAGCTAGAGAGAGAGCACAGGAATACCCTAGAGATATTATAGTGCGATTTGAAAGTTGGGAAGAGAAGAACCAACTATGGAGAAAACTGAGAGGGAAGTCGCCATTAGAATTCGATCAGCATAATATTCAAATATACCAAGATCTATCACAAGAGACGTTAAAAAGAAGAAGAAACTTAAAACCATTGTTAAGAGTCTTGCAGGAACATGATATACAATATAATTGGGGGTTCCCAGCCTGCCTGATAGGCAGGAAAAACGGTATCTCGGCAAGACTGAGGTTTTTAGAGGAAGTGCCAGAATTTTGTCAGAGATTAGATATCCCAACACCAAAAAAGGACTGAAAATGTTAGATGGCGGAGTGGGGGGGGGAAAGGGGGGGGGAGGAGGGATGGGGAGGTTCTAAACAGTAAGCTACAGGAGCGGGACTGGAGAGGGGGCGGATCCGGAGGGCACTCCTTCCCCAATTCCCCAGTATAGGGGGGTAGGAGACCGGGCTAAAATAGAACTCCACCTTAGCCCAAGGAGCAAAAGAGCGCCTGGAGCGCCAAATAGAAAAAGCTCTAAAAGACCATAGGGTCAGGGATCGATTGGGGGGAAGGGAGGGAGGGGGGAGGCGATGAGAAAGCCCCACATGAAGAACAGGGGGGCAAGATATGACGGGAGGGGAGGGTGGGGGGGGGGAGACAGGAGAAGGGGAGAGGGGGGGAGGGGGGAGGGGGGAAATAGAAGGGCCTGGTGGGGGGTCTTAGATCTGTGTGTCTTGCAACGGAAAAAAATATACTTATCAGAGAAAGGTAAAAAAAAAAAAAAAAGAGAAAGAAATGACAAATATAAATTTTATAACATATAATGTAAGAGGTCTCAGTTGCCCGGAAAAAAGGCATATGGTATTAAGAGAGGTCGAAAGGTACTCCGCTGAAATAGTTTTTTTGCAAGAGACACACATAACTTTGGACTCAAATGTTAGACTGTATTCTCGGGCAGTCCCCATTTGGTACTACGGGGACTCCCCAAAGAAAAGATCTAAGGGGGTTGCTATAGGAATAGGGAAGAACATCACTTTTACAATAGAAGATAGGAAAGTTGACCCAGATGGACGTTATTTGTTTCTGAGAGGGGTACTCCAAGGGAAAAAATATACGCTCGCAAACATATACTGTCCAAATAGACAACCTCATAAATATCTGAGGGGGCTCTTGAACGTTTTAATGGACTTCAAGCAAGGTCAAGTAATTTTAGCAGGAGACCTCAATCTTTCAATGGACTATCATCTAGATAATATGTCTGGAGCACAGAGACGAAATATTAAACAGCTAAGAATATTGGGAAAAAAAATGCATAGTCACTGTTTAATAGATCCTTGGAGGATTACATATCCAAACAAAAAGGACTATACATATTACTCTTCTGTGCACGGAACATATTCAAGATTGGATTATATAATGGTAGACCATGAGTCGTTGGAAGACGTAGTTAAAACATCAATAGGGGTAACCACAATCTCAGATCACGCTCCGGTAATAGTGAAAATAAGATTCAAAGAGATAGAGCAAAGAAAAGGAACGTGGAACTTAAACGAAGAACTCATAGAGGATACAGAGGTAAACAATACAGTAAAAATCGACTTGGAACAATATTTCACTCTTAATAATACACCAGAAGTAAAGATGGCAACTGTTTGGGAGGCCCATAAGGCATACATTAGAGGGAAATTAATTGCAATTGGAGCAGGGAAAAAAAAGATAAGAAAATTAAACATGGAAAAATTAACATCTGAATTATTTGAACTGGAACAAACGCATAAAGAGCGAGGAGAAAATGAGGTATATCAAGAAATTGTGATAAAGAGGGCCCAGCTCAGAGACTTGATGAAGGTAGAAACAAGGAAAATATTCAAAAATGTCAGAAAAGAGAGGTATAAATGGGGGAACAAACCAGGGAAATATCTAGCCAGAATATCAAGGGAAAAAAAAATAAAAAATTACATAGAAAAAATAAAAAACCAAGACGGTCTTATGAAATATAAGACATCGGAAATTGCGGAAGCTTTTCAGACTTATTATAGTACATTATATTCAATAAGAATTAACGAAACTCAAGAGCAGCAAAATATTAGAATAAGGAAAATCAAGGAATACCTAAAAGAAGTGAACTTACCTAAAATAACTCAAAACGACAGGGAATCCCTGGAGGCCTCTATAACTCAAGAGGAGATTTATAGAGCCCTCCAGGAAACACCGAGTGGTAAGAGTCCAGGCCCCGACGGTTTGCCGATTAAATATTATAAAAAATTTAGAGAACTTTTGGTCCCTGAGATGTGTAATTATTTCAATAAAATAGGAGAGGAAGAGGAAATAAGAAAAGAATCGCTGCTAGCAAGTATTTCTATAATCCCTAAAACAGGAAAAGACGGAACGTTGTGTTCAAACTATCGACCAATAGCATTGTTAAATGCAGACCTAAAGGTTTATGCGAAAATACTAGCAACTAGGATAAAAAGTTTAATGCCGGAATTAATAAATATAGATCAGGCAGGCTTTGTAGCGGGCAGAGAGGGGAGAGATAATAGCATAAGGACCCTGCTGCTACTACAACAGGATCCAAAAAAGAAACCCCCAGTCGTACTCATGTCTTTAGATGCTGAAAAAGCATTCGACAGAGTCGACTGGGGGTTTATGATGGAAACTCTACAAAATATAGGTCTGGGACCAAGATTTTTGAAATGGGTAAAAAACCTATATAGCCACCCGACGGCAAGGGTAAAGGTCAATGGGAGTATGTCGTCTGCGTTCGAAATGAAAAATGGTACCAGACAGGGGTGCCCGCTCTCACCCCTCCTATATGTAATAGCACTGGAACCACTGTTAGCAAAAATCCGGGAAAACCCGGACATAGAAGGGGTGAGAGTGGGAGATGACGAACACAAGGTGGCGGCATACGCAGACGACATACTCCTATACCTGACTAAACCTAGAGTTTCCCTCCGTAACGTTATAAAGGAAATAAAAAGATACGGTGAACTTTCCAACTTCAAAATAAACCCGATAAAAACAGTAATTCTAAATGTGGGGATAGAAAAAAAAGAAGCAGAAGAGCTGCAGAAGGATTTCCCATTTACTTGGGAAAAGGAAGCTATTACATATTTAGGAATAAAGATCACACCAACAGTTGAAAAACTCTACATAGCCAACTTCGTCCCCTTAATTAATGACATTAACCAAGACTTGAAAAATCTCGCAAGAAAACACATCTCCTGGATAGGAAAGATAAATGCGTTTAAAATGATGATACTACCGAAGATAACATATAAACTCCAAATGCTCCCAATAAAGATACCGCAAAGCTTCTTTAAGGTAATTAAAACAATAATCTCGAAATATATATGGGCAGGTAAAAAGGCCAGAATAAGCTACACACAACTGAGCCTGAAAAAAAAAGGAGGCGGGTTGGGACTCCCCGACATAAAAAGATATTATTTTGCCGTTAACTTAGCTAGGTTAGTAGAATGGACAAATATACATACCAAAAAAAAATGGGCACGTATGGAAGAGAAAATAAGTAATGCACAATTAAACAGAAACATTTGGATACCACCTAAGACGAGGAAATTGGGCACAAACACACATAGTATAACAAAAAATGTTTTTAAAATATGGGACACTTTATTTAGACGGGAAAAATGGGAGTACAACTCTCCATTAATCCCATTAGCAGGCACAAAGTTCTTCCCACCAGGTAATGGAACACGTTTCGGCAAGCAATTGGGTGAGAAAAAATTAAAAGATATTGTCACACGGGGAAAAATAAAAGCAAGACAGGATATAATAGTGGGAGAAGGGGAGCAACGGATGAGTGAATGGGAGTATTTACAGTTAAAACACTTTGTGAGCACACTACCACAACCGATTCGTGAAGAAAAAACATTAAACCCAATAGAAAAAATATGCAGTATAGATGGGCCACTGACACATGGTATATCAAAAGCATATGGAATATTAACGGAGCTCGAGACCCAGGAAACACTGCCCTGCCTAGAAAAATGGGAAAGCGATTTGGGTAAAAAGATTGACAAACCACAAATGATAGGTGCAGTTTATAATTATGCCTCAGATATAACTTCCATAGAAGCAAATTATAAGTGTATGGTTCGATGGCACTTGACCCCATCAAGAATGAATAAAATCCATCCAAAAAACTCAGAGCTTTGTTGGAGGAATTGTAAGCAAAAAGGGACAACTATGCACATATGGTGGGACTGCCCGAGAATACAGGAATATTGGAAAGAAGCCCTGGAATATATCGAAAAAATAACAGGGGAGAGGATCCCGTGTAGCCCACTGCCCTGTCTATTTCATGGAACCGAAAAAACAAAAAAACAATACGCAATAACCCTGGTTCCAGTGCTGCTAAATGCAGCAAAGGCCCTGATTCCAAAAAACTGGCTACACCCAAAAAGGCCATCAATTAAAGAATTGATGG
Source organism: Rana temporaria (assembly GCF_905171775.1). Classification (NCBI taxonomy): domain Eukaryota; kingdom Metazoa; phylum Chordata; class Amphibia; order Anura; family Ranidae; genus Rana; species Rana temporaria. The sequence continues at coordinate 157,208,647 of NC_053492.1, forward strand.
AAAGGGTGGATTACATAGAAGAGATGGAGTACCTGGCCTGTGGAGAGACAGGAGGAGTGGATAGATATAATGAGGTGTGGGAAAAATGGAAAGTTTTTAAATTTTCGGAAAAGTTTGTTCAAGGAATGACAGAAGTGGATAAGTGAGAAAACAAAAAAAAAAGAAGATTGCAAGGCACACAGACAGGGGGGGGGGGGGGGAGGGGGGCTGGGGGGAAAGAAAAGAAAAAAGAAGAAAAAGAGGGGAGGGAAAAGGGAAAGGGAAAAAAAAAAAAAAAAAAGGACAAATCTGCAACTGTTAAAAAAAAAAAAAAAAAAAAAAAAGGACAAATCTGCAACTGTTAAAAAATAAAAAAAAAAAAAAAAGGACACATTTGCAACTGTTAAAAAAAAAAAAAAAAAACCCCACGCATGATGCGAAGCCACTAGAGAGACGTTAAGGGCGGTTTAACCGTGAGCAAGTCTCGTTGTCAAGTATGAGCGGAGTCTGAAGTGGGAAAAAGAAAAAAAAAAAAAAGAAAACATCCGGCTATTACTCAGGAAGAAAAAAAGAGAGAGTTTAGCATGATGGACTTTAACTCTACACATCTCAAACATAAACTCACAGTTATCAATAATGGCATGGATAAGGGAAAGAAGTTAACCTCCAGACTACAAATATACAATTGGAAAATGTATTGCCATGTGGTTTTACATAAACGCATGTCTAACAGTTTGCACATTTATGAACGTATCCCCCAGTGATGTCATATCCATAAAATATAACCAGTATTGAAAATGACCATTGCCGCTTCTGTAAAACATCATTTCAGCTTGAGGAGTTGTAATGTCAGAAGTCACATCTGGAAAACAGTGGAGAGGATGAATCGTTCTGTAAATGTTCCATGATTCCGAATGCAGGAAAGTACAACACACCAGGATCACGTCATATAAAAAGATTTTTCATTGAATTTGAAATGCGTGTAATATATGAATGATGTAATCAGTTCACTGTAAAACAAAAATGACATTAAAGGCCCGTTCACACCATCCCACACATGTACTGCACACTATAACACACACTTTTTTTTACTGTACTGAATGTGAAAAAAACGTAATTTTACTTTCTGCCCCTCACCACATTTTGACACACTGTGGTGCAATGACATGTAGTGACGAGAATTGGGCTGCGTAAAAAATGCAACACATGCCAAGAACAAGACACAAAGAGAACAACTGTTTTCTATGTGCCTGCATTGATTAATGCAGATAATGCACCTTGTGTGGACTAGCCTTTACATGGAAATGGATGAAATGTGTCGCCAGCACACCAGCAAGATTGTTTCAAAGTGGAAAGCTCTTGTCTTTGAACCTTGCAGGGACTTTTCCTCAGATACGTCATGTTATATGACATATTTCATTCATGATGCACACCATGATTGGTTGAGATTCATTGCAGCACCCCTTTAATCACATAATCAATTCCAGTATGGTGTGTGAGAGAATATACCATATTAAAGTGAAACGGAATTTAAAAAACAGTGGACAAAGGACTAGTCACTAGTATTGCCTGTGAGCACCCTACAACTGACATTTCCCTATTACTGACTTGCCATGCTTTGTTCTGCACTGTCCCTGTATGAAGGTGTCTTTGCATGGTGAAAAAAGAGAACGGAGGGCGCACCGACCTAGTGTGATACTGCTAAATGAATTTTATTAAAATTGTTAAAATAAATCATTGTACTCACAAAGTGGAGTTTAAAATCAAGCCTTGAAGGACAATACAGCAGAAGTCCAACAACATCAGCAGGATACGATAATCACTTGAATCTACGACCGATGTTAGGGCTGACGCGTTTCGGGGGCGTACCCCTTTCCTCAGAGCTTGGTGGTCTGCCAAGTGATTATCGTATCCTCCTGATGTTGTTGGACTTCTGCTGTATTGTCTTTCAAGGCTTGATTTTAAACTCCACTTTGTGAGTACAATGATTTATTTTAACAATTTTAATAAAATTAATTTAGCAGTATCACACTAGGTCGGTGCGCCCTCCGTTCTCTTTTCTTTTTTAGTCTCATGAATTCCCACGATTCTGAGGAGGGCTGCAAGACTCTGGAAGATACTTTTTAATTGAACTTTATCATCCCATAACATCTTCCAAAAATACCGGAGCGCAGGAGATTTGTCTTTGTTTGTCTTTGCATGGTGGCCATCTTGGTAGAGGCAGGATTTTTGCTTGTTCATCTCAGAGCTCTTCCCCCAATGACTAGAGATCTGGTAACTGGTGGGGAAATATTCAAGATGCAGCAGGAGAGGGTCACAAAGCACAGATCTACAAAATAAATAGAGCAGAGGCAGGTGGAATGCATGTAGTACATAATCTTCTCCAACAACCAACACAGTAATGACATCCCCAAATTTTTCTGCAGATCTCCTGAAATTAGCATGGGCAGCTGGGCCTTAGCTCTCAGGCCTCGTACACACGGCCGAGGAACTCGACGTGCCAAACACATCGAGTTCCTTGGCCAGTTCAGCCCTGAAGCCGCCGAGGAGCTCGGCGGGCCGAGAGCTCCCATAGAACAACGAGAAAATAGAGAACATGTTCTCTATTTTCTCGACGAGTTCCTCGGCGGCTCCATCGGGCCGAAAGTGTACACACGACAGAGTTTCTCGGCAGAATCCGGCTCTGACCGAGTTTCTCGCCGAATTCTGACGAGAAACTCTATCGTGTGTACGAGGCCTCACACTTTATATATACAGCTATGAGAGTGCAGACACCTGCCAACCGCCACAGTGTGAAAGTGGCCTGAATATGCAGACGATACCAGACTAATGGCAGAAAGTGAAGGAGAACTAAAGGGTCTCTTAATGAAGGTGAAAGAGGAAAGCGCAAAAGCTATCCTGAAATTGAACATTAAGAAATCTAACATCATGGCACCCGGTCCCATCACACCTTGACGAATATAAGGAGGAGAAATGGAAACAGTGACAGATTTTATCTTCCTAAGCTACAAGAACACGGCAGATAGTGACCGTAGCTATGAAATTAAGAGACGCTTGCTTCTTGGGAGGAAATCAATGGCAAAACTAGACAATATTTTTAAAAGCAGAGACATCACCCTACCATCAAAGTGCCGTATAGTCAAAGCTATGGTATTCCCTGTATTAATTAACCTATGGCTGTGAAAGTTGGACCATAAGGAAGGCTGAATGCTGAAGAATTGATGCTTGTAAACTATGGTGTTGGAGAAGACTCTTGAAAGTCCCTTGCATGGCAAGAAGATCAAACAGGTCAATATTGAAGGAAATCAACCTTAAAAATTCACTGGAAAGACAGACCCTAAAGCTAAAACTTGAATACTTTGGCCAACTAATATGAAGAGTGGCGTCATTGGAAAAGACCCCGATACTGGGAAGAATGGAAGGAAAAAGGAGAAGAGGACAACGGAAAACAAGTTGGTATAGATAGCATCATTTAAACAATGAACATGAAGTTAAGCAAACTCCGGGAGGCAGTGGAGGACAGAAAAGCCTGGCGCGCTATTGTCCATGAGGTCACAAAGAGTCGGACATGACTGAATAACAATGTAAGCATAGGAAAGATCTTTGCTATGTTTTGGTTACACAGACCACAAACATCAGTGGCAAGAAAAAGTATATAAACCCATTGGAATTAACAAGTTTTCTGTAGTAATTTGACATAAAATGTTATCTGGTCCTCATCAAGTCACAACAACAGACAAACACAATGGGGTTTATTTACTAAAGGCAAATCCACTGTGTACTACAAGTGCAAACTGCACTTGAAAGTGTACTTGGAAGGGCAGTCTCTGTGGATCCAAGGGGGACATGCAAGGAGAATAAAAAACAGTATTTTAGCTTGCACATGATTGGATGATAAAATCATCAGAGCTTCCCCTCATTTCAGATCCACCCCTCAGATTTACAGTGACTGCATTTCCAAGTGTACTTTGCACTTGTAGTGCAAAGTGGATGTGCCTTTCGTAAATAACCCCCAATGTGCTTAATTGAATAGCAAACAAACAATTATAATTTATTGTGTCTTTATTATTGAATACACCCATTAAACATGCACAGTAAAGGAGGATAACACCCATTAAACATGCACAGTGATGGAGGAAAAGGTATGTGAACCCATTGACTAATTACTTCAACAAAAGCCAATATGAGTCAGCGGTTTGCATACCATTGAGTCCAATTATTTAAATTAGTTTGGAGGTGTGGTTTAGGGCTACTTTGATAGATATAAGACACTTAAACATTTTAAGATTGCTGTTCATAAGAAGCTTTAGCTGATGTAAACTATGCCTCCCAAAAATTAGCTCTCAGAAGACCAAAAGCAGCTGATCTGCATAAGGCTGTAAAAAGATAGAAAGCAATCTCAAATGTATCTAAGCATCTTTAAGTCAACAGTTAGATAAATTGTCTATACAATGGAGACCGTTTAGTACTGCGGCTACTCTTCCTAGAAGTGGATGCCCAACCAAGTTGACTCCCAAGGCACAACGCAGAATCTTTAATGCGCTAAAGAAACCATGAGTAACGGCTTGAAGACATCACTGGAACTGGTAAACATCCCTGTCCATGAGTCTACCATGCATACAGTGCCTTGAAAAAGTATTCATACCCCTTGAAATTTTCCACATTTTGTCATGTTACAACCAAAAACGTAAATGTATTTTATTGGGATTTTATGTGATAGACCAAAACAAAGTGGCACATAATTGTGAAGTGGAAGGAAAACGATAAATGAACAATGACAACGTGCATGTATTTTTTGCACACACAAATGCTCCTTTAGCTCCAGTTTTCAGGAACTTTCATATAAACTACTATCACATTAATATATAACTCCTGAGAAGTTGAAACAATGGTTCCCATAGTCCTCTGATTGTGTTGGCGTTGTAATCAAGAGATCGGTTCTCTGGTGCACATTTGGTAGAAATGCCCTCTAATAACTAGGGTTGTCCTGATACCGATACTAGTATCGATATCGGGTGATCTGTCTATCAAAGTGCCCGAGCAAGGGGGAGTGTCTATGTGTCTATACATGACGAGGCGCGGCGGGGAACACACAGCTATTCAAATGAAAGCTGTTATGTTCCCCGAGCGCTAATCAACTAGACGGCAGCGGTGGGGGGGCTTGGCTTTCTCTTTGGGGACACAAGGCTGCATTTAGGGACAAGGCTGCATTTAGGGACAAGGCTGCATTAAGGGACACAAGGCTGCATTTGGGGACACAAGGCTGCATTTTAAAAAAAAGTATTGGTAATTGGTATCGGCGAGTACATGAAAAAAAGTATCGGTACTTGTACTCGGTGCTAAAAAAGTGGTATCGGGACAACCCTACTAATAACCCCATTTTGGGAGAAAATTTGTGCATTGATAAAAAGTATTACTGATACTAATATTAAACTGACACCAGCCTGTTGCTTACTTTATATTTCTGACTGAAAAAATTAAGATCTTTAACAAGATGCCTGTTGATAGCAGCTAAAGTCCTAATGCCATGATGTTGGAAATCTACCTGCATTCCATCAATTAAAGAATGGATTAACTGCTTGACGAGTGGCTCATGCCAATATACGTCGGCAGAATGGCACGGCTGGGCAGATCGACGTATATATACGTCGCCTTTAAGGTGCGGCATTATGGGCACTCGCACCCACCGCAAGCTCCGTGACTCCGATCTCGGGTCCTGCGGACTCGATGTCCTCGGGGATACCCGCGATCTTCTCATGGAGAGGAAGAAGGGTGAAATGCTACTGTAAACAAGCATTTCCCCATTCTTCCTAGTGACAGGACACTGATCACAGCTCCCTGTAATCGGGAGCGGTGATCAGAGTCGTGTCACACACAGCCCACCTCCCCACAGTTAGAACACATCCCTAGGACATACCTAACCAGCACCCCCTACTGGTTAACCCCTTCACTGCCAGTGTAATTTTTACAGTAATCAGTGCATTTTTATAGCACCGATCGTTGTATCAATGATAATGGTCCAAAAATGGCGTCAAAAGTGTCCGATGTGTCCGCTCTAATGTCGTTCACAATAAAAACCGCTGATCGCCGCCATTACTAGTAAAAATTAAAATTATTAATAAAAATTCCATACAACTATCCCCTATTTTGTAGGCGCTATAACTTTTGTGCAAACCAATCAATATTTCCTTATTGCGATTTTTTACCAAAAGTATTTAAAAGAATAGGTATTGGCCTAAACTGAGGAAAAACTTGTTTTTATATATTTTTGGGGGATATTTATTATAGCAAAAAGTAAAAAATAATTGCTTTTTTTTTTTCAAAATTGTCGCTCTATTTTTGTTAATAGCGCAAAAATAAAAAACACAGAGGTGATCAAATACCACCAAAAGAAATCTCTATTTGTGGGGAAAAAAGGACGTACATTTTGTTTAGTAGCCACGTCGCAAAAAGTGCTCTGGTCTTTGGCCAGTCAAATGGTCCGGGGCTTAAGTGGTTAACATGGAGGAATTAGTAGCAACAGCTAATCAATAGAGACATTTAATAAGATATGGTCACCATGGGTTATTTTCAGAAATTCACCAGACTTCGCTCAGGTTACAACTTAGAGATACAGTTAATTGGATAAGTCTGGACCTTTATTTAATCTTCATTTATAAGTTTACACTAAATCGCTTATTGTTATCTTTATATTTTTCCTCAGATCTTTATTTTTTCTAATTTTTCTTTTTTTTTTACTTCTATGTCTTAAATGGTTCATATTAATATACTTTCATATTTGTATTCATATTAATATACAGTACTTAGATTACTAAATGTTAATTTGGCAGCATTCAATTAATATAACAATGTTGTTTATGTTCAATCCGATTTATACATGTTGTAAAACATTTGCAATTGTATATGAAATACAAACCCCCATGTATGTTTAATATGTTTCAAAAAATGTATTGTACTAGATCAGGGGTCTCAAACTCAAATTACCTGAGAGCCACTGGACAAGTTTTCACATCCCATGGGGGCCGCATGCAAACTTTCAAACTTCAAAAACATTAAACTAGCATATACAGTGGTAGTTACTGCTTGCTACCAGTCACTGCTTACTGCCAGATGCTTGGCAGTGTTTGCTCTGCAGCGGCCAGCAGGACCCACAGGTCAATGGCCAGCAGGACCCACAGGTCCACAGCCGGCTCCCAGCAGGACCCACAGGTCCACAGCCAGCTCCCAGCAGGACCCACAGCTTGTGGGTCCTGCTGGGAGCTGGCTGTCGACCCTGCTGGCCACTGACCTATGGGTCCTGCTGGCCTGTAGGCTATGGCCAGCAGGTCCCACAGGTCACTGGACAGGGGCAAGCAGGATCCCACAGGTCGGCGGCCAGCAGGATCCCACAGGTCGGCGGCCAGCAGGATCCCACAGGTCAGCGGCCAGCAGGATCCCACAGGTCAGCATCCAGCAGGACCCCACAGGTCGGCGGCCAACAGGACCTCACAGGTAAGCGGCAGCAAGACCCCACAGGTTGTCAACCAGCTCCTAGCAGGATATACCTGTGGATCCTGCTGGGAGCTGGCTGCGGACCTCTGGATCCTGGACTTACAGGTCAGCACGACCCATAGGCCATAGCCAGTGACCAGCAGGAGCCCACAGGCCAGCAGGACCCCACAGGTCTGCAGCCAGCAGGACCCCACAGGTCTTCGGCCAGCAGGACCCCACAGGTCAGCAGCTAGCTCCCAGCAGGATCCACAGGCCATGAACACTTAGGCAACTTCCAGTGTTGAGGGCTATTTTGCGGTTACTGGATGGGCACTGAGGCAGGGGAAATGAGGTGTATAGGGGGGGGAGAGATGGGATGATCATGTGGGGTTGTCAGGGTCTCTCACAATGACCTCAGTGATGGGCTGATGGCAGCTGCCAGCTCAGGCTCAGCAGGACAGGTTGTCCTCCTTGAATGCCGAGACAGTGAGTCAAACTCAGCCACAATGGTGTCCAAGAAGATCCCACTGGGAGTTGTAGTTTGTTTCACTAGGCTGGCTGCGCTCGCTGCTCTCCAGACTCCACCCACCGGATGCAGGGAGCCCATGGGCCATGCTCAATAGGGGGCCCCTGCCTGTAGAGGTGGCTCTCTAATTAGGCAAAGCCTGGCGGGGTGAGCTGCGAGCGGCCCGGCGTTCTGTCAGATTAGCGCCGACACACATTGAAATTTCCCCCCCTGTTACACCCTCATCAGCGGCAGCAGCCAATAGCAGGCTCCACCGCTGTCCTAGTTGGCACAACATTGCATGATGGGAGATGTAGTTCTCTACATCACACATTAGACTGGGCCGGGCTGTGCCTGCACGCTGCAGAGACTACACCTCCCAGAATGTACTGCAGGGCGGGCACTCAAAGTGCACAGTCAGCTTCTCCTGAGTCCTGCTTGTAGTAGGGGACGGAAGACTCAAAAGAGTGATCAACTGTCCTGCCCTGGCGTCTGCACCAGGATTGTCTGTGGCTGTGACTCCAGTGTTTGGCGGGGGCTGCTGCTGCAATGTGATGTTATTACCCTGATAGTCAAGTGAGACAGAGAGTTTGCTTGTCATTACCATGACCACCACCCCCTGTATGTCAGCACAGTCCCTGACCACCCCTGTATGTCCGCACTAGGGCTACAACTATTTTTCATAACAATACATACAATTTTCATAATCGATTAGTTGGCCGATTATTGATTAGATTAATCGAATAATCGGTTAATAACCTTTAACCACTTTCATACCGGGCCTATTTTGGCACTCCTCTCCTACATGCAAAAATCATCATTTTTTTGCTAGAAAATTACTCAGAACCCCCAAACACCATATATGTTTTTTAGCAGACACCCTAGGGAATAAAATGGCGGTCATTGCAACTTTTTATCTCGCACGGTATTTGCGCAATCATTTTTCAAACGCCCATATGACGTCCTTGGGCGGGAAGTGGTTAAAGTGGCAGATTATAAAACACAAATTGCCACAAAAAAAAATTTCTGCAGCTTCTCCATTGAAGTATATTGAACCAAAAAAAAGAAAATAGCACAGTTTTGCGTTACAAAAAGTCCTTGCCCTTTCCACACAGCAGCTGAAAAAATCATGGATGTGAAACCATGTAAATGAACGTAGTGTGTTTTTGCAAACAGCACAGAGGTGTGACCCAGGCCTGAGATGTTTAGTAACATAATGGGGTTAAAAAATTTAAATTAGTACAAAAAGAGCAAATAATCGCTACTGTAAGGGGTTAATTTTTTACTGTGGGACAGTGAAAGTAATATTTACCATAGAGATTTGCTCTTTTTGTACTATAAAGGGCTAACTTTTTTATTTTTTGAACCCCATTATGTTACTGGCCGATTAATCGATTATGAAAATGGTAATCAATTAATTTTTATAATCGAATTAGTTGTTGATTAATCGATTAGTTGTTTCCGCCCTAGTCCACACAGTCCCTGACCACCCCTGTATGTTCGCACAGTCCCTGACCACCCCTGTATGTTCGCACAGTCCCTGACCATCCCTGTATGTTCGCACAGTCCCTGACCACCCCTGTATGTTCGCACAGTCCCTGACCACCCCTGTATGTCCTCTAATTTTGTTTAGTTGTTTGTTCAGAATCGTGATCTCTATTTTTATTCTCAGTTTATCCAGAATTGTGTAGTTCTAATACATAGCTTGTGTATGTATCATTTTGTTCTATTTAAAGTAATGTATAGAAGGTAGGGCCTTAAAGTGACTCACGCCCAGGGGCCACCACCACCCTAAGTCCTGCCCTGGCCGTGGACTACAACTCCCAAAAGCAACATCGGCAGATGTCACTGACGTCAGCTAGCCCCGATGTTCTCTGAGTCCACCAGAAAGAAAAAAAAAACATCATAATGTTTCCCAGCATTGCACATCTAGAGAGTGAAATGTTTGCCTATTCTTCTTTGCAAAATAGCTCAAGCTCTGTCAGATTGGATGGAGAGCATCGGTGAACAGCAATTTTCAATTTTCAATCTTGCCACAGATTCTCAATTGGATTTCGGTCTGGACTTTGACTGGGCTATTCTAACACATGAATATGCTTTGATCTAAACCATTCCATTGAAGCTCTGGCTGTATGTTTAGGGTTGATGTCCTGCTGGAAGGTGAACCTCTGCCCAAGTCTCAGGTCCTTTGCAGACTCTAATGCCGCGTACACACGATCATTTTTCAAGGGTTGTAAAAAACAAGGTTTTCAGGCTCTAGAAAAAACAAAGTTTTTTCAACTTTATCATTAAAACGGCGTTGCCTACACACGATCGTGAAAAAAAATGCTCTAGCAAAGCGCGGTGACGTACAACACGTACCACGGCACTATAAAGGGGAAGTTCCATTGGGATGACGCCACCCTTTGGGCTGCTTTATCTGATTTTGTCTTCGTAAAAGACATTTCACGCTTTTCTGTCTGTTACAGCGTGATGAATGTGCTTACTCCATTACGAAAGGTAGTTTTACCAGAACGAGCGCTCACGTCTCATAACTTACTTCTGAGCATGGGCGGATTTTTCACGTCGTTAAAGCCCACACACGACAATTTTTTGCAACCCGAAAAACGACAACGTTAAAAACGTCGTTAAAAAATAGAGCATGTTCGAATTTTTTTTTGCCTGTTTTTCAGACCCCGAAAAATGCTCTGAAGCCCACACACAATCATTTTTAATGACATTAAAAAAAAAAACGTCATTTTTTACAACCCGAAAAATTATCGTGTGTATGCGGCATAACCGGTTTTCTTCTAAGATTGGCCTGTATTTGGCTCCATCCAACTTCCTATCAACTTTGACCAGCTTCCCTGTCCCTGATGAAGAAAACCATCCCTAACAACATGATGTTGCCATCACCATGTTTCACGGTGGGGATGGTGTGTTTTTCTGCCACACATAGCGTTTTGCTTTTAGGACAAAAAGTAAAATTTTTGTCTCATCTGACCAAAGCACCTTCTTCCACATGTTTGCTGTGTCCCACACATGGCTTCTTACAAACTGCAAACAGGACTTCTTATGACTTTGGTTCAACAATGGCTTTCTTTTTGTCACTCTTCCATAAAGACCAGATTTGTGAAGTGCATAACTAATAGTTGTTCTGTGGACAGATTCTCCCACCTGAGCTGTGGATCTCTGCAGCTCCTTCAAAGTTACCATGGGTCTCTTGGCTGCTTCTCTGATTAATGCTCTCCCTGGCCAGTCTGTCTGTTTAGGTGAATGGCCGTGTCTTGGTAGGTTTGCAATTGTGCCATACTTGTTCCATTTTCGGATGATGGATTGAACAGTACTCCGTGAGATGTCCAAAGCTTGTGAGAAATTTTTTTATAACCTAACCCTGCTTTAAACTTCTCCACAACTTTATCCCTGACCTATCTGGTGTGTTCCTTGGCCTTCATGATGCTGTTTGTTCACTAAGGTTCTCTAACAAACATCTGAGGGCTTCACAGAACAGCTGTATGTATACTGAGATGAAATTACACACAGGTGGGCTCTATTTACTAATTAGGTGACTTCTGAGGGCAATTGGTTCCACTAGATTTTAGTTAGGGGTATCATAGTAAAGGGGGCTGAATACAAATGCATGCCGTACTTTTCACATTTTTATGTGTAAAAAGAAATTGGACAACCAGTTATCATTTTCCTTCCACTTCACAATTATGTGCCACTTTGTGTTTGTCTATCACATAAAATCCATTTATGTTTTTGGTTGTAACATGACAAAATGTGGAAAATTTCAAAGGGTATGTATGTATACCTTTTCGAGGCACTGTGAGTCTTTGAACATGGGAGAACACTATGAAAACAGCCAACCAAAGAGCTCCTTTGCAAACCGCAATGCTATTGCGAAAATGTTTTATGGACTGATGAAACAAAAGTTGAATTGTTCGGAAAGAATACTGAGCACTATGTATGGTACAAAAAGGGCACAGCTTGCCAACAACAAACCATCATCCCAATGGTGAAGTATGATGGAGGGAACATTATCATTTGGGCTGGCTTTTCTGCCTCAGGGCCTAGACCATTTGCCACCATCAAGGTGAAAATTAATTTCCAAGTTTACCAAAATATCCTACAGGATAATGTCAGGGGTGCAGTCTGCCAGCTGAAGCTTAGTAGAGAAGTTAGGCGATGCAGCAGTACAATGACCCTAAGCATCATGGTAAACCCACCATAGATTAGCTTCAGAAAAAGAAAATGTGCCGTTTGGAGTGGCCCAGTCAGAGCCCAGACCCTAACCCCATAGAGATGCTGTGGAATGACCTCAAGAGAGCCGTTCGCACCATGCTATAAATGTGTCTGAGCTGAAGTAGTTTTGCAATAAGAAATGGTCGAAAATGTCTCCAGAACAGCCTACTGCATTAGGGTGTGCACCCCAAAACTCAAACACACACACCTTTCTAAATGTCTTCCTGTTCATTCACAAACAGAAGCATAGTAAGCAGTTTACTATGCTTCGGTCATGAATAGACAGTGAGCAAGTGTGTTCACTATGTTCATTTAGAAAAGGAAGGTGCTGGTAAATTACATATTTACTAGCCCCTTCCCCCGCTCTCCATCCTGAAACATCCCCTGCAGCAGCTGGGGGGAGAGGAGGTAAGGGAAGCTAGCAGCACTTCAGGGCAGGTTGGGGAAGCAGTAGAGGGACTTGGCACCGCACATAGTGATCAGGGTATGCTCTGGCACACCCCCTGATCATACCTATGCTCCTGAATGTTGTGTAGGTCTGATCCACAGCTACCAAAAGCACTTGCTTTAAGTCATCGCTGTCAAAGGAAGAGTTCACCCAGCTATTAACTCCTAGGGTTCACTCACTTTTTCTTTCAATACTGTGACTGTTTAATGGGTGTGTTCCAGGGCTCAAGTCCTGTGGGAACGGAGTTCCTGCACTTTTTTCACAGCAGGAACGCAGTTCCCTTTGCAGGACTAGAGTAGCCGAGCCAATCCTTCACTAAGCGGCGATGCCCAGCTCGAGTCACTGTCAGGGGCAGGCGAACCTTAGTAATCCTTTATGTTACTGTATTTGGATTCATCGGGTAGTGTGCGGGTATTCTGTCACTTTCTCATTGTCGCAATGTCTCCTAGGAGCTTTTTTCGTTGTTCAACTTGCTTAAAGTTCTTTCTAAATCCCGCGATAACATGCGGTTTAGTAATTATGCATATATGCGTATCATTTTTTTTTTTTTTTGGTGGGGGAGTGGATCTTGGGTGGGAGTTCCCACACTTTTTTCCCCAGGACTTGACCCCTGGTGTGTTCAATAAAGACACAAGAAAATTAGATATGTTTGTTTGTCAGCTTATGCACATGGTGTTTGTCTATTGTTGCGACTTATGGCTAGTACACATGATAAGAATATTAGATGAATGATCATCTGTTTTTTTTTTCGCATGCTAGTCTCATATCGAAAACCATTAAATTAGTTGTTATGCCTTCATTAAATAAGGCTCATAGGGCCAGATTCAGGTACAAATACGTTACGCTGCGGCGGCGTAACGTATCCCATTTACGTTACACTGCCGCAGGTTTACAGCGTAAGTGCCTGATTCACAAAGCTCTTACCTGTAAACTTGCGGCGGTGTAACGTAAATCCGCTCGGCGCAAGCCCGCCTAATTCAAATGGGGCGGGCACCATTTAAATTAGGCGCGTTCCCGCGCCGAACGTGCTGCGCATGCTCCGTCCGTTAAATTGCCCGACGTGCATTGCGCTAAATGACGTCGCAAGGACGTCATTGGTTTCGACGTTAACGCAAATGGCGTCCAGCGCCATTCACAGACTTACGCAAACAATGTGAATTTTAAAATTTAGACGCGGGAACAACGGCCATACTTAACATGGGTTACACCACCTAGAGGGCAGCCTTAGTTTTACACGGCGTATCTCGACGGAAACAACGTCAATTTAGAGCGACGGGTAAAGAGTACGTTCGTGAATCGCAGTAACTAGTCATTTGCATATTCTACGCCTACCGCAATGGAATCGCCACCTAGCGGCCGGCCTAGAATTGCATCCTAAGATCCGACGGTGTAAGTCAATTACACCTGTCGGATCTTAGGGCTATCTATGCGTAACTGATTCTATGAATCAGCCGCATAGTTACGACGGACGGATCACAGAGATACGACGGCGTATCTCTTTTGTGAATCTGGCCCATAGTCTTCATTGACTTTAGTTTGTTTGAATTAAATCAATGCTGCCATCTAATGGACATTTTGTTTAACTGCACCATTTCCATTCAATTCAGTTAGTTAGAATAGCTGGTTAATTTTGGTCCATGCAAGCCTCTGTATTTCCTTCCCAGAATGCTTTGCACCATCTTCAGGCTTTTCTTTTCCATTTTCTCCTTGGAAGCAAGCACATGTCTGCTGAGTTCTATCCCACGTCAGCCATACCGATCCATCTCCGGTACGTTTATCTTTGTGTCTCTAGCTAGTTAGTTAGGGATGCTCTAATTGTGTGATTATTTACTAATTGTACTTGCTTGTATCTGTTTCAGTTTTACTCTATCTTGTACTAATAAAAGTTCAAAAGGATTCTGCGCCTACTGGAATGCATTGGTATGAGAGGAGTTAACAGTGTGTCCGAATACACCTCAGTCACGTGTAGTGAGGGGCATAACATTAGTAAAGTCCCGAAAACTCTTGTATGGCTGAATAGAACTTCAGAAGTGTTATGTATTGTATTGTAATGTATTCTTTCATTTCCAAGAATGTGCGTTCCTGGTCACGCATTCTGTTATCGTACAAATACTACACAGCAATGTATACAGTGGAACCTTGGATTATGAGCATAATCCGTTCCAGGAGAATGCTTGTAATCCAAAGCACTCGCATATCAAAGCGAGTTTCCCCAAAGGAAATAATTTGTTCCGCATTGACTTCTATGGCATGCAATACCACGTGGTCAGAGGTGGAGGGCACCGGAGAGCCTCGGATATACTCAGGGACAGCTCGGCTGAATTTGGAAACCCTTGGAACAGAGTATTTCCAAGTGTTTCTGAGTATTTCCGATCGGCTTCGGTGCCCCCGCACCTCTGGCCAAATGCGGTACTGCACACCGCTGTGGCTTGAATCCTGCTCGTTTTGTGAGACAACACTCGCAAACAGAGTTAGAATTTTTTTTTTTTTAAATGCTCGTATTGCGAAACGCTCGTTAACCATGTTACTCGCAAACCAAGGTTTCACTGTATCCTGTTAGCGTACGAGAATTTTTTTTAATGCTTGTCATTTCGGATAATTTCGCATGAAATGTCGTGATTGG